>NC_052512.1:35969764-36039222 GCF_014356525.2 Nilaparvata lugens
AATTTATTACAAAAACAAGGAAGACTACAGGCATTTGGCTAAGCCTAAAAAAATCTTTATCACTATTGTGATGAATCTTTCAAATAGATCTCATGAGAAGAGAGAAAATTGTGATTACCTTTTAAAATGAAAGAATTTGCTAAAGGAATAGTTAGCGACCGAGCGATAAAGCCTACTTATCAGTAACTGTATATTAGATAAGAGTACCGTTCTGTACCGAATATTTTCTAGAAAAAATTATTCAATAAAATTATAATTATTTTGCAAATAAAGCACAAATTGTTTATGAGTCGCTCACTGATTTTGAGGTTACACTTTGTTTACTATCGATCAGATGTTTTTAAAACAGTTCGAACGCAGCTGACTGATTCAAAGTATTGTCAAATGTCATGCTGGCTTCACGTAAGATATAATACCATCTCTAAAAATCAAAACTATCCATAAAGGATCAAGAATTTCAAATAAAAAAATAAAATGTATGTGTTATCGTTGAAATTATTTATTATTTAAGAAATTATATTATATGTCAGGTCTTATTGTAACTAAATAGGTCATAGCATGAAATTATATTATTGATAAAACGGCAGAAATTAATTATAACAGTCTCAAACCTAATAAAAATTGTACAAGAATATTAATTTATTAATGATTTAATTCAACTGAACCACATGGTAATTAAATATCTTTGGCAAGCCTAAGCCAATCATAGTGCATAGAAATAGCACCAAGAAGGTGATCATTTGAAAGCAACACATGTTAATCTATTATCAGACAACAACCTGCCTTATCATTTACGCTAGCACATGTACATTGTATGAGAGGAACTATGTCCAGAAGATTAAGCAGTTTTAAGAATTACATAAATTAAATTATTATTGTAATTAAAGGAATTGTATTCTACTGCTTGCCACTGACGTCATGTTTACGTCACAAGCGTTCTACCAATGGCAAATTTTTATGCAAATTATTACATCGAGATTCTGAGAAGCAAGGTCTAGCCAAGAAGCTTAGAGAAAAGACAGCACTTCCCTTTTGAAATCCTCACCGTGCAGATCTCTTTTTATAGTTACCAAAGACCTATTTGTGAAAATTTCTTGTTCGATTTTAAATGTTCTATTTGTGAGCCGATATTTTAGGCCAATTTATTTGTTATTTGTAAATTTCTGTTTTCATCAATCGATAAATTTAAAAGTTTAAAGTAAATTATCCCTTAATTAATTCGGTGAAGGAAATATTAAATTAAAATTCCCCACGTGCTGAAACCGAAGCCTGGATTGCTGCCGATCAAACGATTTTTTGATCTAAAGAAGAAAACCACGACCGCCAAGGAAATTCACGTGAGTTATAAGTTTTAAAAGGGGCCCCAATCTACGCTTCGAAAATATTTCAGTGCAGAAAAAGCATAAATTTTTCTTCGTTAAATTATTGGCCACGCCGACAAGCGCTTTAGCATTTAAGAGCCTAGAATTTATTCCGATTTAATTCATACGAACTTGTAGTTGATTAGCTATCCTCCGCTGCCTGAACCACGACCCCGAACATTTTTAAAATATTATTTTATAATTCATTTTTCACTATTTTTTCAAAGCTGTTCAATTTTATCAATTGTAAAATTCTGTTGAATCACGCATGGTATCATGCAAGCACAAGAAAATTTTTAACTATTCTATTAATGTTAAATTATTATCAACCTGTAAATCAAATTCTGAACCTGCACTGTTTAATTACATATTTTATTATAATATATTTCAGTTTTGTTAATTCGCTTTCTGAGTTCGATTATTTCTTAAGCCTGTCAATTATTGTGTCTGATACGTTCTATATCATCAAGAACCGATCGAATACGATCATTGGAATAATTGAATTAAGTTGGATACTGGAACAGGTCTAAGTGGATGTAGCGAGTGGGGTCAGATCGAGATATTTATTCTTTGTCCTTACCTGCTCATATATCAGCTTTTATCTGTTACCTACCTCGACTTAGGAGCGAACACATCAATTGTACAGCAGATGCAGCCATAGATCATATAAATTCCTACAATAGAGCTTAAAACCCGACAAGACTCTGTTCTCGAAGTATATTCTGAACGATATTGGGTGCAAATACCGTATTTTAATCCTTCAGAACTTATTAGAGACGCAGTCCCGTAAATTATCTACATCGGGATTTTTGCTCGACCTGTATGATTTTGTATGCTCATTCTTCACAGGTAATAATTTTAAGGTATCCGTATTCAGTGTTTAGCGTCTGCTACACTACTTATAAAAATTTCATCATTATACAATTTGTCATTAGAGGAATCAAGGGTGAGCGAGCGTTTAGGCCTCCCGCGATTCCGACAATTGTATTGAGTCTTGTAGTGAGTCAATCAGTCTGGTGTTCACTCAGCGTCCTCACACGCCATTGCAAAATTTATAACCGCTACACCATTGACTCAGTACAAGATTCACTCTACATGTGTGAAGCCTTCAAATACCGCTCCACACTATGTACAATCATATCGAGCAATTTACTATGAAAAAATGGAGTAGAAGAAGAAGAAGAAGAAGTAGGAGAAGTGGGAGAAGAAGAACTATGAGTAGGAAAAGGATAAGTAGGGAAGGATTAGAAAAAGAGGAAGAAGAAGAAGAAGAAGAATGGGCACGATTGTTCTGTACATATTAGGATGTACATTGATATGCCACTTACAGAGACAGCACCAACCTTGCTTCGAATTTCACATGCTTACACCCAGTTGAGTTGATTCGAGTTGAGTTGAGTGTGTTTAGTTTAGTTTAGTTTAGTTCAGTTTACTTTAGTCGAGTTGAGTTGAGATGAGATGATTTGAGTTGAGTTCAGTTGGGTTTAGTTGAGTTGCTTGAGTTGAGTTACGTTGATTCGAGTTTAGTTGAGTGGAGTATAGTTTATTTTTGTTTAGTTGAGTTGAGTTAAGTTGAGTTGAGTTGAGTTGTGGATGAAAATGTGAGAAATACAATTGAGTTGGAATCACTTCCTCATTCTTTTTGAAATAATGAGGATAGATCCCAGACTACTGTATATTCTATCGCAGAATCTCTCTTGAAGTTCTTGAAGTATTTTATAGATCCGAAGTTGTCAAATCTTAATTTATTACAAAAACAAGGAAAACTACAGGCATTTGGCTAAGCCTAAAACAATCTTTATCACTATTTACAATCATATGAAGCAGGTTACTATGGAAAAATGAAGATGAAGAAGAAGAAGAAGAAGAAGAAGAAGAAGAAGAAGAAGAAGAAGAAGAAGAAGAAGAAGAAGAAGAAGAAGAAGAAGAAGAGAAGAAGAAGAAGAAGAAGAAGAAGTAGGAGGAAGAAAAGAAGAAGAAGAGGAAGAAGAAGGAGAAGAAGAATGGGTGCGAGTGTTTCGTACATATTAGGATGCTTCTTGATATGCTACTTACAGAGACAGCACCAACCTTGCTTCGAATTTCACATGCTTACACCCAGCTGAGTTGATTCGAGTTGAGTTGAGTGTATTTAGTTTAGTTTAGTTTAGTTCAGTTTAGTTTACTTTAGTTCAGTTTAGTTTAGTTTAGTTCAGTTTAGTTTAGTCGAGTTGAGTTGAGATGATATGATTTGAGTTGAGTTCAGTTGGGTTTAGATGAGTTGGTTGAGTTGAGTAACATTGATTCGAGTCTAGTTGAGTGGAGTATAGTTTATTTTAGTTTAGTTGAGTTGAGTTAAGTTGAGTTGAGTTAAGTTGAGTTGAGTCGAGCTGAGAAGAGTTGAGTAGAGATGAGATGAGTTGATCTAAGATGAGTTGAGTTGATCTAACATAAGTTGAGTTGAGATGAGTTGAGTTGAGCTCTGTTTAGTTTTGTTGAGTTGGGTTGAGTTGAGTTCAGTTCAGTTTAGTTGAGTTTTGTTGAGATG
This sequence comes from Nilaparvata lugens, assembly GCF_014356525.2. NCBI lineage: Eukaryota > Metazoa > Arthropoda > Insecta > Hemiptera > Delphacidae > Nilaparvata > Nilaparvata lugens. The sequence continues at coordinate 35,973,653 of NC_052512.1, forward strand.
GGTTGAGTTGAGATGTGTGGATTTGAGTTGAGTTTAGTATAGTTAAGTTGAGTTTATTTTAGTTTAGTTGAGTTTAGTTTAGTTTAGTTTAGTTTAGTCTAGTTTAGCTTAGTTCAGTTTATATTAGTTCACTTCAATTTAGTTTAGTTTAGTCTAGTTTAGTTTAGTCTAGTTTAGTTCAGTTTATATTAGTTTAGTTGAGTTTAGTTTAGTTCAGTTTAGTTTAGTTTAGTTTAGTTGAGTTTAGTTTAGTTTAGTCTTGTTCAGTTAAGTTTAGTTTGGTCCAGTTTAGTTCAGTTTAGTTTAGTTTAGCTTAGTTTAGTTTAGTTTAGTTCAGTTTAGTTTAGTTTAGTTTAGTTTATTTTAGTTTAGTTTAGTTTATTCTAGTCTAGTTTTGTTGAGTTAAGTCGAGTTGAGGTTATTTTAGTTGGGATGAGTTCTTGAAATATTTCTAGGTCCGAATCTATCCAATCTCAATTTATTACAAAAACAATAAAGACTACAAGCATTTGGCTAAGCCTAAAACAGTCTTTACCACTATTTACAATCATATTAAGCAAGTTACTATGAAAAAGTTAGAGATACAGTGCATGCATACATTCTTCAAAATGCATAAGAATTCTTAATAAAATGGTGAATGAAAAAGACTAAGAAATTGTCAAAAACCACAGATTTATTGAAACTTAGAAAGACTTAGACAGTTTATCAGAGATTGACAATGGTGTAATAACCGAATCGGTCTTTCTAAGTATCGATAAATCTGTGTTTTTTGACAATTCCTTGGTCTTTTTCATTCAATATGAATAATTACAACAAAATCAACTTCTCAACTACACAAAAAGTCTTAATGAAATCACTAATATGGGCTACTTAATTCAAATCAATAGAAACAAAATAAAAACTTGTATTACCCTTCATTATATATGTCCATATTATCTAGTATCAACTTGTTCATTTTTCACATTTTAAATTGAAAATGAACAATGGTCGAGACTAGTCGTTAAAATATTCTAAAGACTTTGAAAAAGGGTACGACAAGTTTTTATTAATTTGAATATTAATAAGTATAAGAAGAGCATGAGTAATTAAAATTAAACTAAGTGCTGGCTGCACAAAGGCCAGTTAAGGTTGTGCAAAGGCCAAAAATTAACTTTCTACTGGAGATATTCTTCAAAGTTTTCCGATTTGTATAATCATCAAGCTTTCAAAATGAAAAAGTTCTCTCAAGAAAACATTTTTTCCGATGATTACTTTTTGAGATATGAACGCCTAAAGTTGAAATTTTTGGGACAGAACAATAATTCTTCTGTAAGTTCAAGTTCGGTAAGAGATAGATTCATGTGATTCAGAGGATAGATTCTTCATTGTATTGTTGATCTAGTAAAACAAAAATTTTCTGAAAATATCTGTAGTTTATGGGTTATTTTTGGTAAATTGAATAACTTTCTCAAAAATTGATATTTTCAGAGAATTCATGTCTCACTAGATCAACAATACAATGAAGAATCTATCCTCTGAATCACATGAATCTATCTCTTACCGAACTTGAAATGTTCTGTCCCAAAAATTTAAACTTCAGGCGCTCATATCTCGAAAAGTAATGATAGGAAAAAAATGTTTTCTTGAGAGAACTTTCTCATTTTGAAAGCTTGATGATATACAAATCGGGGAACTTTGAAAAATATTACCAGTAGAAAAATTATTTTTAGCCTTTGCACAGCCTTAAGTTTCAATCGTGATTAATTCCACGAGAACCAATCAGAGAAGCCGTCTTTTCGAAAACCTTTCTTTGATTGGTTCACGTGAGATTAATCACGGTTGAAATTTAACCGGTTTTTTTGCAACCGGGCCTAAGTATAAGTAATCGATACAGTATGATGTTAAGATGTTATAAAAATAATACAATTGAGGGTAGATAAACAAAGTTGCAGTATTGAATAACTCAAAATAATATTGAAACAGGTTACATAATACGAATTGAATAGTTCATCCACATTGTAGTAATAGAATTAGATAATATTTACGGTTTCCTAACTTTGTCCATAGGCTATATATTAAAACTTGTGTCCATCATTTAGGACCGAATTCACCAAAACGAAGACTTGGTTTGAGCGCCAGTTGATTATAAATAAGCAAAACATCATATTGCAAAACCAATTCAAAATCATCTGCCTGAGAACCAATTGTCTTTCAAACCTAGTTTTGTTTTTGGTGAATTTGGGCATGCTTAAGCCGCGTTTACACCAAAGTTATTAACAAAATGTTAATGTCGTAATCCTTATAAATTCTATCAGATTGAACTGAACTTATCATGAACATAATGAACATATTATATGTTTGTCAAGTTCCGTTCAATCTAATAGAATCGTCAAGAATTAAGCTATTAACATTTTGTTAATAGCTTCAGTGTTAACGCAGCTTTACTCTCATAAGTTACTGAAAATATATTTGGAGTGTATTCTTTCAAATAGAAGTGTATTCTGAAAGACAACCAGGAAAACTAATTCTAGATATCTCAAAACAGAGAAATATTGAAGATAGATAAATGAATTTGATAATATAACTTACACATCAGTGGCTATGTGTGTAATTTTCTGGTTCAAGCGATGTCAAGTAAGGATGAATAGAAGAAGTTGAAGAGGAATGCAAGAAAGGAGAAGAAGAACAAGGAAAGGTGGAAGAGAGAGGGGGAAAAGTAAAATGAATGACGGAAAAGTATTAGTAACCTAGCTGGGGGTTATTTAGTGAGAACAGGTGAACGCTATGAATTGAAGTGAACGTTGAAGTAAACACAGAGAAGAAGCGAAAGACAAAATAGTTGAGAGAGACAAAGTGTGTTGGGAGAAGTGAGTGGGAGAGAGTGAGAGAATCGAAAGAGTGTGATAATGAATAAAGGAAATGGGATAAAATTCATGTGAAATGATAACGTCCACTTTTTCACCTTCCCACCATTTACGCTGTGGTGAAAAGCTCTTTAAACTATTTTCCATCGTCAACCAATAGCGAGCCGCGTTGCTTGGATACCTAATTGTTACCATTGGATACCGTAATCAATACAGCTATCGGACAATCTGATAGGTCGACATCTAGCTCTATACTATACAGTAACTATATAGCTATGGTTACTGTAGCTCTACAGTGCGGTTCACGTTATACAGTCAGCATTTGATTAACATTGGTTTGCTATCCCTGTCTGTCATTAGATAAAACAGATAGCTCCATCCCTTTCAATTACTGCTACTAGTAGTTCTGTGAACAGTAGACCACACGCAGTTTTCTCATCCACATGTATCTGATGTCACCTGTTTGAGATGTTGACAAGCTCAGTTCACGCTTGAATTTGTATAATTGACCGAGCGAAGTGAGGTCTAAGATTCAAGTCGACGGTTTGGCATTAATGTTTAAATGTTTGAATGTTCATATGTTGCGCATTTACGGCGAAACGCGGTAATAGATTTCAAATTTACAGGTTCAAATTTATATATACAAGGTTTTTGGAAATTTTGCATTTCAAGGTTAATATGATTTCAAGGAAATAAGAGCCTTCTTCATATGCCAAATTTAGAGTAGAAATCAGACTATAGGATTATTCATCATAAATCAGCTGACGAGTGATTACACAGATGTGTGGAGAAGCCAGTCTATTGCTGTATTTCCATAAGGTCTATAGTTTTAATCAGGTACTTGTGGATGAGAATACTGCGTGAGGTCTACTGTTCACAGAACTACTAGTACCATGGCTGCAAAACAAAATATTGAAATCAAAGACCTTGAAGATGCATACCTCTTCAAGGAGGAGGTACTCAAACGTTCCAATTTTCATCGGACTATTTCCATGCAGTTAACCATAGAAGATCGCTGACTAGGGTCAGACAACAATTGATATCGAATAGCAGCTGCTTTGCGATTTTCATTGGTGAACTAGCAGGTAGCATGTGCTCGGAAAGGATCTGAAGCACAAATAGATTGAATCTAGCCAAACTGGAAGTTGACGTACTGAAATCTTGAAGAATTTAAAATAGACCTATAACCATCCTCGATAAATTAGGAATCAATAAGCACAATCTCCATAGAATGCCTTAAGACCGTTTCCCATTGAATGCCCTACTCCACAAGGCATTAGGCAGAAGAGGTGGAAGAGGCAGAAGAGGTATTGGTAGACCGAGGAAGAGATGGAAGCCGGAACAGGCTTGAAAAGCCTAATCCATGACGATGATGATGATGATGATATGTAGAATTTCAAGTTTAATCAGTCCAGTACTTCAGACATGATGATGTGTCAAACATAATTTTCCTATCCCGAATGTGTATAAGACAGTTCTTCCCTACATTATAGTATAGATGATAAATGGATGATTGATCAGTATCTTTGAATAAGAATAACTTTAGAACGGTCTGAGATATCGATGTGCGTTTATTACGATTCAATTTCTCTTCAAATTCTGTACCGAAATCATGTATTATAATAATTATGACCACCTTACAATTAGAAAAATGAAGTTGGATTTAAAGTGGCGATTACAAGATGGCTGACAAAAATTTTAATGCAACAGGAAATCAGTTATTTTTATTTGAATAGGATCACCAATCATACCTATATTCTAATTTCCCTGTTAAATATTAAAAGTTCAGCTGTCTCCCTACAATAACAAACTGGAAACATGACAAATTGAAAACTTGACGAACTGAAAACTTTTCGTACTGAAATCTTGAAGAACTGGAAATTGGTCTATAACCATCCTCGGTGAATCAAGAATCAATATGCAGAATTTCAAGTTGGTCAGTCCAGTAGATCAGACGTGATGATGCGTCATTGGAGAATTTCCTATCCCTATCGCTTATACAAGAGCGAATTATTTACGCTATTATATAGAAGTTTACTACCTTTTTTCCTCATAAGCTTCCAATTTTATCCTTTTATATCAATTACAAAAGAGTGAGTCAATTCTTCTGACCAACGATCTTAATCCGTATAACAACAGTTCAAAGAATAGTGCACAAACTCAACAGACTACAACTGGATCCTCTAGTCAAAAGTAAGAGCTCGCTATAATCAGTCAACGAAAATAAAAAATGATCATATTATATTAAGTGAGTAATTTTTGTATATCTGTTTCTATTTCTATATCTGGTTATCTGGTTATTTTCAACGGATCTCAAAAACGGCTCTAACGATATTCATGAAATTTGGAACATAGTTGGTTTATGATAAAAAAATTCGATTGCACTAGATCTCATCCCTGGGAAAACTCGCTGAAGGACATGTAAAAGATAATTCATCCTTGGAAAAACAGATGATAATTTCGTCATCTGTCGATAACAAAAGATACGTGTGCCTGTGTGGGAGAACAGCTGTGTAATCAATTAGCTTATACCGTATCTCGCAAAAATCTAGACATCTCAATTGACTCGATCGAAATAATCTGATTTGTTGACAAGCGATGGTATAATTATATCATAATATTCAAAGTTCATCATTATTTTATAGTTCTAAGTGATAAGTGAGTGTTATTTTGTTATTCAATTTGGTATGTAAACAACAATCTAGATTAGAACTTTAATATTTTAAAATATTTGGTCTGAAAATTTGACCTGAATTCAAGTGTATGGAACATAATCTACTATTTCGAATATTTATAGTGTATTAATCGAAATTCGGGGAAGATACAGTTAGAAGATAGACAGTTTTGGGCTGTGCCTGTTTGTCCTTCCCCAATCATTTTACAGAATTCAGTTCTGTTTATCAATAAATAAATAACGAGCGAAGCTCGATGCTCCGGTATTGAATTCATTATCTGTTATACTGGGATGAATTGAATCACAACTATCCTCTATGGAAGGCAGTGAAAAAAAAGAAACATGACAACTATGCCGTCGTGGAAGCGATACCACTGACTTTACAGCGTGAATCTAACTACAGCGTATATATACACTCTATATTATAGAGTGATTCAGAAAGCAATAGAGTGACTATTAAAGCGGAGTTTAACGGGCAATCCAAGATTACATACTCTGATAGCACGAATTGCCAGCTATTTGTTCGAAAACGGTTTGTTACACTGTTTAGGATCGATTTTTATAATGGTTTGCATGGTGTGCAGATAGCTTCCTTCACATCTCTCCGTTCTACGATTGTGTTGAGTTCACTTAGTTTTCTCTTAGTTTCTTCTGCTTGATTGAAAATACTGTAAAATGGAAGCCATTGTGGAAGATGGTTGCTGGAGCACAAGTTTCATAAGCCTTCCATTTACGAGCCAAAGTCCAGTTTATAACACTTCTTTCAAAATTATAGCGATTTTTGGTCTAGAATGACGCAACAATAGTCAGTCGCAAGAAAATAGTTCATTGGAAACTTGAACAGATAAGTGCAACGTTGCCAAATGATGAGCCTTGCCACTGCTGATTATAAATAAATATCAGAACACCGAGCTTCGCTCGTTATTTATTTATTGATAAACAGAACACAATTCTTCAAAATGATTAGGGAAGGACTAACAGGCACAGCCCAAAACTGTTTCTTCCCCGAATTTTGATTTATACCCTATAAATATCCCAAAAAGTAGGTTATGTTTCATACACTTGAATTCGGGTCCAATTTTCAGTAAAAATATTTGGAAACAGAAAAGTTCGAATTTTGATTGAAAAAATAACACTAATTCACTAATCACTTGGAACTGTAAGTTATGATTAATTAAACTGATTGATTATGAATATATTTACCTTTCAAACCCTTCAGGTTTATTCATCTTTTAGGTCGTGTTTATATTTTACAGCTGGCTATACGTCAACCAATGAATTTCGGGGATGAGATATTTTGATTTTCCTCGAACGCACTCACACATTCACTCTCATTATCCACAGACGACGAAAGTCTCAGCTGTTTTTTCAAGGACGAATTAATTATCCTTTCAGTGTCGTTTAGCGAGTTTCCCTAGAGATGAGACCTAGTGAAATCGAATTTTCATATCATAAACCTACTATGTTCCAAATTTCGTGGAAATCGTTAGAGCCGTTTTTGAAATCCGTTGGACATAAATAACCAATTAACCATAAAAATAACTAATATAATTATAAATATATAAAGAAATTGCTCGCTCAATATAATAGAATAAACCTTGTCCACTGCTCATTATAGTGTTATAGTAAGAGAATTCATGAATATTTTTATAATTCACCCGACGAATTCAATTAAATTTCCATTATTTTTGTGCGGTTGACTATGGATATGATTATCATCTAGCATTAGAACATTTAAAAAAAAATGAAAGATAAATATTGGAGGAATTGAGAAAATTGATTTGTTGATTCAGATACTCGGTTTAAACGGAGAAATGTCAGCTGTTCGTTTAAACCCCGTATGAAACACATTATGATAAATGCAACCATATCTACAAGTAAACGTGGTTTAGCGTTTAACGTAGTTTTTGCATAACGTGGAGTGTTTTGCATGAGTGAAGTTAGATAATCTGCGATAATCCCAAGTAGAAGATAAGATAACACCACTGATCGTCATCTAGGAATAGCAGAATCGTTGAACTTTTTAAAAAATATCTGAATATATTGAAATCTAAGTCAAATCCGAATCATGAAGAACAGTAACTACCAATCGTAGCTTCATGTTAAAAACGAAATCTATGAAAGAGATAACACTCTCGAATTATGGTAGAGCTCAACTATTGGCAAAAAGTTACCTCTAGAAGTAAGTCTTACAAATTCATACACTGGAGTCTAGAAGCATAACAAATTCCAGGCCAAGAGAAAGTAGCAATAACTCATAGGCGTTTATAGTCATAAGCAAATTCCACCTTTCAATATTCACACACTAGATTAGAGTCTAGAAGCACTTTGAATTTGGAAGCGGCTCCACACTGTATTTTAGACAAATGTTACCCTGATCAAAATCAGCACATCTCAAATAAATCGGGAGATATACAGTGTGTAGGTATTTGAGACTTATAAGCTTCATATGAGTTGTGTTTCTGCCGAACGCTGACTAATTACTGTATTTTAGGAAAATTAACCTAAAAATCTGGTGTGGCGCACTCACACAACTTCCCTTGCCGTTATGAAAATTGATCACCTGACGCTAGTGTTCCGCGCATCTCAAGTCTATTATTCAAAGATTTGAGCCAGCTGGTGACAGGGCAATAACGCTGGAGACACACATGAGGTCTGCTATCTCTTCATAGTGAATGATTTAATAGAATCAACAATAATTTGCAATTGAATAATCACATTTTCTCGAATTTAAAGCTTATTTTCAATTTTAGGTGAAAATGTTACTAAACATTAATTGTAGAGATTTTCATGCTCAATCTACTCCACTTGATTTTTTCGTTTCAATTGTATCTGAAGCCTGATAATTGGGAATCTATCTGCATTGATGGGGCGAAGCTCCTGAAATTTTTACAGATATGGGACTTGTGGCAGTTGATAGAGCTTATCGATCACTATTCTAGGCATGAATTTGATCAAAATTGTTCGTGTCGGATACTTATATCGTAAGGACCTTAAGTTCCAAATTTCAAGTCATTCCGTTAATTGGGAGATGAGATATCGTGTACACAGACGCACATACACTCATACACACACACACACACACACATACAGTCCAATACCCAAAAACAACTTTTTCGGACTCAGGGGACCTTGAAACGTATAGAAATTTGGAAATTGGGGTACCTTAATTTTTTTCGGAAAGCAATACTTTCCTTACCTATGGTAATAGGGCAAGGAAAGTAAAAATGTGATTTCGTTTAGTTTGAGCGAACTGAGATAGGAAAGTTAACTAGATCCCACTTCAGGTATTCTTCTCATTTGGAATGCGATTTTATTGTTGTTGAAGTCTTATTCTATTATCTATCTATTATTTGTCAATATTTTTATAATACACCTGACGTATCAACAGCGAATGAACAATTGTTATAATTTTATCATCGTTGAACTTTGATATCAACGATATTGATATCGTTGATATCAACGGTATATTTAACATTCATACAATTTATTATATATTTATATTTGTTTATCATGTAAGTTATTGCCGCCTAGTAAATGGGAATTGTATTTTTTGATATCACTTAAATAGCTAAAAGCTAGAGGGATTAAAATATATATGATTTTTGTATTTAATGAGATGTGTATTGAAATTGAAATAAATTGAAATTGGAAATTGAAAAAAACCTTATTTTAGACTAGCTATCACGGTAACCCGTGCTCCGCAAGTGTCTATTTTAAATTTTGACACACTGAAAACTTGACGTAATGAAATCTTGAAGAATTGAAAATAGGCCTATAATAATACCCAGTTAATTTTTGAATCTATATGCAAAATTTCAAGTTAATCAGTCCAGTAGTTTAGACGTGATAATGCGTCAAACATAATTTTCCTATCCCGTACGTGTATGAGCCAGTTCTTTCCTTGAATAAAGATAAGTTCTTAAACTTGATGCTAACCTAATGAAATGACAGAACTCAAATTTTGTTTAGAAACCTTTCTCAACTTCATGCCAACCCGACAAAATTAATGACTGATTATTAATTTAGTTGCCAATTTCAACCATCTGTTCCGAAGAGGTAGTAGTCTCTCTAGATTATAGTTCTATATTAACATAATATGATATGTATTCATGTCCCATAAATAAAATTTGAACATCAATTGTGGGGAATCTAGAAGGAAAATTGAAATTTGGGTTTCGAGGTGCACGAGATTGATATTTTTAGAATCTTTGTGCAAAATTTTGAGATCTAAATCATTCCTGTTTTTCTGGTATGCAATCCACAAGTTGACATGTTTTGAACAAACACAACCCTACTCTCTCTTATTATATAGATCTATTCATCTCATTTTTTATTTATTAATTATCACTTTTATAATACACCTGACGAGTTAACAACGAATTAATAATAATAATTATTATTTTGATTCTATCATCGTTGAACCTTATTGTAGACAACATATAAATCGATTTTAATTAAAGAATATCGCAAAAACACTACCAGAACGCTTAGAAAAGCGTTTGAAGGATTCATTTCATCAACATTTTTCCAAGGGCCCCCTGTCCCCCCGAGAGGTATTACAGCCCCCCGGTCACCCCCCCCCCCAACTTACAATACTCTTGATGTGCGCACCATTGCAACGACTAGTTTCCCAGAAAGGAAATCAATCCCAATTATGTTACAGTCACCTGTATTGATTTGGGTTACCAGTGGTAACACTTCCTTGACAACGGGTTGCTATTGGCTACCGGCTGTTGGCCAATCACCAATCACAGCTCAGTGCTTGCAGGCCCCTCCCCTTAACTCCCCGGTAGCTTCACAGCTATTTCACTGGAATTATCAGCTCTCATCTATGATGTCAAATTCATCGTCTCTCGCTTCCCCCTTCATTCGTGTTCTTCTTCTCGTTGTTGTTGTTCTTCTTCTTCATCTACCTTTCTGAAAATTCCCTCTTCGTCATCACCTTTTCCTGCTTTTCTCTGTACTCTACTCGAACTCTCTATCTCCACTCCTACGTTATAAAGTGAGTGGACCCGACAGGAAAGCTTACTGTTGCTATAGTGTGGTACACGTTGTGATAACAGTATTTAATTAACATGGGTGCTGCTATCCTTGTCGATCATTCGACGGCGAGGAAGTGCTATCCTTTTCTACCTTCACAACTTTACCAGATTGGTGTTGCTATCCTAGTCAATCATTCTATAAAGCTGATAGCTCTATCCTTCTCCACCTTCACAACTTCGCCAGATCGTATCTAACAATGTAGAGATACAATTAATCTACAAAATATTGAATCTCGATAATTATCATCGAGAATATTGAATCTCGATAATAATTATCGAGATTCAATATTTTGTAAATTAATTGTATCTCTAAATTATTGTCAGATACGATCTAGCAAAGTTGTGAAGGTAGAAAAGGATAGAGCTATCTGCTTCATCGAATGATCGACTAGGATAGCAACACCAATCTGTTAGAATCTATCAATATAAGAGTATATCTCCATGATAATTATTATCGAGATTCAATATTTTGTAAATTAATTGTATCTCTAAATTGTTATATACGATCTGGCGAAGTTGTGAAGGTAGAAAAGGATAGAGCTATCTGCATCATCGAATGATCGACTAGGATAGCAACACCAATCTGTTAGAATCGATCAATATAAGAGTATATCTCCTTGACGAATGTAAATGATTATTTCTATCAAGAATTAACAGTTAATATTACATCAGATATACCAGTAAAAGCTATCTTATATGAATGAATAGATAAATGTTTTATTGTAGTAGCAAAAGAGAACATCAAAATGCATTACAACGTCAGAAAGCTATAAAACTATTAGCTATTAAACTATAAAGCTATATTGAAAGCAGTAGTTCTATAGCTTAAAAGCTATAAAACCATATACAAAGCAGTAGCATGGCAAAATTGTGTCTTAATAAGGACAAAACTGAACTCTTGGAATTCGGATTTACAGTTTCAAAGCAATTTACTTAAATTGCATTTTAACTTTTTCTCTTTTTTCTTACTATCTTCTCCAATACTTCTCTTTTTCTCCTCTTCTTCACCCTTCATTCCTTACTTCAATACCCTCTACCTGCCTATTACATGGGAAACCATAGTTGGCTAGGTATTTTTCCTCCTTTCTTTCTTCTCAGCACACCTCGCCATGACGCCTGTTTTTGTATTTCTTTGGAAATTCATTTTTGATTGTGATTTGTTTGTGTTTTGATTTTTTTATGTATATTGTATTGTGTTGATTGGAATAAAAATTCAATTGAATTTGAAATGAGACTCACTTATCAAAATATCATGTGGCAAACTGACGAAGGTAATTTTAAATAAATTTAAGTCCATTATTGATAAGAGTGTTTTGATTTCAGTGTATTTTGCTTATCTCTATTCTTATTTGGATCATGGAGTTGTTGCCTGGGGTAATGATACAAATGTAAAAAAATATTTGTGTTTCTGAAACGAGCAGTAAGGGTCATTGCTAATGTGAATATTCGATTTGATTGTGTAGATTTATTTTAAAAATTCAAGATTCTGAATGTACCAGGTATTTACATCCTTGAGTGTCTTATGTATAAAAAAATTGATTCAGCAAGTATTTCTGTAAATAGAAATAGGATTTAAACTATAAATTCTGAATTTCTCAGAGTGAACCAGTGCAAGTATGCAAATAATTGAACTGCTTTGAGGAGTTTGGTATTAAAGCTGAAAATAAGCTCCCTGCACATTTGAAGGATGTAGAAGTGAGTAATTGTAAGAGAACCATAAAAAATCTGGTGTGGCGCACTCACATTGTGGCTGGAGCACAAGAAGAAGTTTTTATTAGCCTTCCATTTATGTGCCAAAGTCAAGCTTTCTTTCTTTCAAAATTACAGCGATTTTTGGTCTAGGATGACGCAACTATAGTCAATCGCAAGAAAATGCAATGAAAATTTTAACAGATAAGTGCAACGTTGCCAAATAAGATATGATAAACACAACTCTCCTTGCCATTATGAAAATTGATCACCTGACGCTAGTATTCACGCGCATCTCAAGTCTACTTATTCTAAGATCTGAGCCAGCTGGTAACAGGACTATAACGCCGGAGACAAACGAGGTTTGCTGTCTCTCCATACTGAATAATTTAATAATCAACAGTTGCCAACAGTTTGCAATTAAATAATCACATTTTCTCGATTTTCGAGCTTATTTCCATTTTTAAATGAAAATGTTACTGAACATCAATTGTGGAGATTTTCATGCTCAATCCTTTTTCACTTCAAATTTTTTGTTCAAATTGTATCTGAAGACTGATAATTGGGAATCTAAAATCAAACTTTGCATAGATGGGGCGAAGCTCCTGAAAGTTTCACAGATATGGAACTTGTTGATAGAGCTTGTCTAAGACTATTCTACTCGTAGGTATGAATTTTATCAAAACCGTTGGAGCCGTTTTCGAGAAAATCGTGAAAACCACTGTTTTTGACAACATTTTCGCCATTCTAGCCGTCATCTTGAATTGCATTCGATTGAAATTATTGTTCGTGTCGGATACTTATAGTGTAAGGACCGTAAGTTCCAAATTTCAAGTCATTCCGTTGATTGGGAGACGAGATATCGTGTACAAAAGTGCTTGTCGTGCAATATCACTTCCCGATTCTATCAGATCCCCTAAGAGCCGAGCATGCTTTATCCAGACTTTAAAGTGCCGTATCCAGAGACGATTCCCATTTGGCTTGAGAAAGAAAATATAAAACAGAGTACCATCTGAAAACTTGACAAAGCCGACTTTGAAAAATGTAAGTTATTCAAAGAGCTTTCTTGGAATATGTCAGGTAATATACCTTTGGGTTTTATTGGTTCTGAAGGATAATACTAGTAGTTCTGTGAACAGTAGACCACACGCAGTATTCTCATCCACAAGTACCTGATTCTAACTATAGACCTTATGGAAATACAGCAATAGACTGGCTTCTCCACACATCTGTGTAATCACTTGTCAGCTGATTTAAGATTGATAATTCTATAGTCTGATTTTTTCTATAATATTGAAGTATGAAGGAGGCTCCTTTTTCCTTTTATATTATCCTTGAAATGCAAAATTTCCAAAAACCTTGTATATACGTCGACGCGCAATTAAAAAAAGAACATACCTGTCAAATTTCATGAAAGTCTATTACCGCGTTTCGCCGTTCAAACATTCAAACATTCAAACATATAAACATTCAAACATTAGAACATTAAGAGAAATGCCAAACCGTCGACTTGAATTTTAGACCTCACTTCGTTCGGTCAAAAATTATTTTTATACTATGTAAACATATGGGACAATAAAGAAGTTCAAAAATGAAAATCAGAATAAAATATGACTAGTAGAAGCCTTCGTTGAAAACATTTGAGTAGTACTTGATCATTCCTCACAGCACTATAAATTTATTGTAATTGCATGGTCAGCAGCCAATATGACAATCGCAAGTGAATTCACAGGAAATTTCCATTTGAAAGTTGGTTTTGGACTTCTTATGTATCCTACCTTGAAACATTAGAAACAATATTCACAGAACAAGTTCCATAACTTTGCCTTCGCGACTTTCAAACGGCATATTGATGCGGGGTCATATTCACGGCCTTGCAAAAACATCAGCCTTCCTTGAAGGAAGCTCACTACACACAGAGATTCCTCATGAATGAGAGAGTTGCAACGTATCACCAACAATGGAAAGAGCATGTTGAACCGAATGTCAGCAGATAGGCTGTGTTGTGCTGACATGACATAACTCCAAAAAGCTCCTTGTGTATCGGATGCAACACGTTGCTTTTCAAAAGAGCATCTGTTGCTCATGAAAAGATACATTTTCAAAAACGTTCAATGTTTTCAAACGAGTTGTATTGTAGTCTAGTGGCCCTACGCCGAAGAAGAAGAGGAGGAAGAGGAAAGCTCCTTGTGTATCGTTTCAGAGGCAACACGTTGTTTTTGAGAAGATACAAAAGAGGATCTGTTGCTCATTGAAAGATACATTTTCAAAAATGTTCAATGTTTTTGAACGGGTAGTATTGTAATTTAGTGGCCCTCCATCAATAGGCAATACTACAGGACCCGGACTTTAAGTACCGGTATCCATAATATAACTGAATATTGTCATACATGACATCGAAACCTATTCAATTTTTGAAATATTATTTTGTGAATTGGAAATCTGGTCGCGGATTTAATTATTACAAATAATTATAATTGATAAAGCGAGAATATCTCTAATGTACAAAGATGAAACGTGTGTTTTATCGTTTTATCACGTTTCGTGAAGGCAATATTATGGTTTTTAGTTCCATGCTATACAAACAAGAGTCGTGAGTTGACTTTTGGTCTGTGAATCGAGGCTGCATGTGTTTCTCACATTAATAGATTTGGAATTTTTCTTTCGAGGCCCGTATTACTTGAACCGTTTGTAAAGTGAGTTGTTGAGTTAAGGCATTGCTTCCCTGAAGGATTCTGTCTCGAGAATTCAATTATAGGCTGTCGCAGTCCGAGCAGTTCGAACCTACATAATTGTATTTTCAAGATTTGAATCTTGTAGGGAAAGCTGGTGTTTTTGATTCATTCAACTGGCAGAGTTTTTTTTTAATACATTTTTTTATTTAAATTCGGGAGTGTTTTAACTGGACCTTGAAGAGCAGGCCAAGGGACTCTTGTTAAGGTGAAGTAAGATAATAGTTAATTGTACATATTTTTAAATTTTTAAGATCTATAATTCTGAATAGTAATTTTTTTTATTTATTATTATCATAAACTGAACGACCACAGATCAGCAAAGCGAGTAGCCCCTGAAATATTCATCTGATTATTATTTCGTAATAAATTCTAATTCTAATTCTAATTTCATAATAAATAATTTATTGATTAATTGTTTTTGATATCAAAAACCTGTACGATGTTTCTTGTTTTTCATTTTCCCACCCTTCAATATCTTATCCTAAATTTTGCAAGCTATAATATTTATAATGACTGGAGTAATACTACATAATCAAGTAAAGGAGAAATAAGATGTGTGTATTTTTACTCACCAGATCTATAAGCTGAGACAGTCGTAGTCCCAGCTTGACGAGGACTGTGTCTGTGTTGTTGCTGACTGGTCTGATCAGGCGATTGTAGTTACTCAGCAAGTCATCGTACAGCCGTTTCGCATCTGGATTACAGTCCACAAAGTACGTACAGATGAATACGAGTAGCAGGAAGATCTTCAGCAAGTTGTAATTCGTCGCAATGAAACGCAGGTCGGAGAGACGCATCGTGAATTGGGAAATAATGGGTCACTAGGTCAGAAAACAGTTGGGAGAGAATTCTCGTGCACTGTCACAGGTTAGGTACACCTTCACACGTTGGGTTAGGTACAATGTCACACGTTAGGTTAGGTACTCCATCACACGTTGGTTCAAACGTCAAACGTTAGGTTGGATACACAATCACACGTTAGGTTAGGTACACCATCACACGTTAGGTTACATACAATGTCAAACGTTAGGTTAGATACAATGTCACACGTTAGGCTAGGTACACAATCACTTGTTAGGTTAGACACAATGTCAATCGTTGGGTTAGAAACAATGTGAGACAATGTCATAGGAAGGTATTGTTATAGATACAAAGAACCTTAACACTATGGGTAAGGTGAGGTTCTGCGTCCAAACATTGAGATGTGAGTAGTTTTGATATCTTGTTATTGATTGTGGTCAGAAACTGGCTAAGCTTTTCACACCAAAAATGCATTTCTTGTGAAAAGAGTTAGATTCAGGCAAAATTTTTATGTGAGATTGTGATTAGATTGGATGATTATTTTGTGATTGCTTTCTGAGGTTTCACACAACAATACTGTGTAGTTCTTCCTCCCGTACGTTATCTCGGAGGCAGTGTTCACAAAATCCTTCAAACTCGAAATGGCGGTGTTCACAGAATGGCGGATGTTTGTTTGTGTCCTGAATGTTTTGGAGGAACTTGAAAATAAGTCACTTTCAGATTAAAGCTAATTCAGAATTCAGACTTTGTCAATTTATTTTACTTTTTCTATCTAATACCTTAACAATCGAAAACCAACATGCTTTGCTTTGGCTTGATGTATCAAGGGTCAACTTTGAGTATTTTCTCTGAATTTCGAATGATTTTGAAAAATTTAGAGTTTAACACTTATTTAATTGTAGTTGATTAGGTTTGTTTCAGTTTTTTAAAGGGGAGAAATTAGTGTTTTTTGATTCAGAAAATGTCTCATGTAAGATACATTTATGAATTGATAGTGAATGTAGTGATTGTTCAAACATTCAATATTCCTATCAGAAACTCACTAGTGTCTGTATATCATCACCACGTTCCACACTGTACTTTTCTTCGTAGTCGGGGTAGTAGTTTTTCTTGTTCGTTCGATTTTTGCCGACTGCAAAGAGCTTTTTAAGCTTGTTCTTTGTGAGCGTCTTGAATTTGATGAGGGCTATCAAGGTCTTACTGTCTTTGTCGTTGAAGAGTAAGAACATTATTGCTGCTGATCGAAGAGATCCTAAGTGAATCTGCTGATCAGACGCTCCATCCTGAAACAAAAAACCTTCGTCAATCTGATGCGACTGGCAATGAATCGAATTCAAATTTATCACAATTCAAGGGCGCTCGTACACTCAGAATCCTATTATATTGAGCTAGCAGTTTCTGTATTTATTGACCGAGCGAAGTGAGGTCTAAGATTCAAGTCGACGGTTTGGCATTTCTCTTAATGTTTAAATGTTTATATGTTGTGCATTTACGGCGAAACGCGGTAATAGGTTTCCATGAAATTTGACAGGTATGTTCCTTTTTAAATTGCGCGTCGACGTATATACAAGGTTTTTGGAAATTTTGCATTTCAAGGATAATATAAAAGGAAAAAGGAGCCTCCTTCATACTCCAATATTATAGAAAAAATCAGACTATAGAATTATTCATCATAAATCAGCTGACAAGTGATTACACAGATGTGTGAAGAAGCCAGTCTATTACTGTATTTCCATAAGGTATATAGTTAGAATCAGGTACTTGTGGATGAGAATACTGCGTGAGGTCTATTGTTCACAGAACTACTAGTTTATATGGCTATATATCCGTGTCCAACGGTTCTCGAAAACAGCTCTAACGATTTTTACGAAATTTGAAACATAGTGGGTTTGTGATATAAAAATTCGATTGCACTAGGTCCCAACGCTAGAAAAAATCGCATAAGGATATGAAAAGGATAATCATTATTCATCCTTGGAAAAACAGATGATAATTTCGTCGTCTGTCGATAACAGAAAATACGAGTGCGTATGTGGGAGAGAGACAGAAGTATGTTCAGCTGTTGAATCAATCAGCTTATCTCACGAGAAATATTATCTACAAAGTTTAATCGACTTGATCGAAATTCTCTGATTTGTTAAAATGACATGATATATCATTCTAATTGGAGTATATCAGAATTTTCAAAGCTAATCATTTTTGTACAGTCTTAAGTGATTAGTGAGTGTTATTTTGTTATTCAATTTGGTTTGTAAACAATCTAAATTAGAACTTTTCTGTTTTCAAATGTTTGGACTAGAATTTGGATATGAATTCAAGTGTATGATGGAACATAACCTAATCTATGGACTATATTTTATAGTGTATGAATCAAAATTCGGGAAAAAACAGTTTTTGGCTGTGCTTGTTAGTCATTCCTCAATCATTTCAAAGAATTGTGTTCTGTATATCAATAAATAAATGACGAGCGGAGCTCGGTGCCCTGATATTACATCTATAATATAATAGAGGAAAGAACTAGCTCATACACGTAAGGGATAGGAATTTCATGAATGACGCATCATCACGTCTCAACTACTCAACTGATGAAATTGAAATTTTGTATATAGATTTTTAATTGGCCGAGGATGGTGATAGGCCTATTTTTTATTATTCAAGATTCCAGTAAGTGAAGCTTTCAGTTTCTCAATTTATTTATTAGACCCTTGCGGAGCAAGTCATAAAATAACTCATGAAATAACATTTTCTTTCAAGTGAAGCTGGCAATAGCAATTTTCTACATAAGAAAGGACCAGAGTACAATATTATAATTTATCATGAATGTGTAATGTATGCTCTGTTGATATGTAATGTATAGCGTAGTTGATACGAATATCCCGTCCATCATGAGATATCAGTACACCATCTTCTTCTACTTCTTCTTTTTCTTCTTCTTCTTCTTCTTCTTATTCTTATTCGTCTTCTCTCATTGTTCAATGAATATATGCAATTATCAGTTAGATAATTTAAGGCCCGGTTTCCGGTTAAATGTTAACCGTGATTGATTTCACTACAACTAATCAGAGAAGACACTTTTAATAAGATATCTGGAATAAATTATGATTAAAATTTAACCGGGTTTTGTGCAATCTGTACCAATTCATGATCTCAGAACACATCATTGATTATTAGACAGCAAACGATTATGAGTTTGAATAATGAATTATTGAGTCCATAAGAAAGAGTAAATTAAATATGAGTGGAAAAATTCGAATCCAATATGTCATTATAGGTTATAAATTACATTCATGATGAATAATTATAATTGACCGAGCTTAGTGAGTTCATGTTTTAACTATGATTTTCTTTCGTCTGGCTGTATGTATGAATGTATGTAACGCATTCACACCCAAACGCGATGATAGAATCTTATGAGATTCGGCAAGAATATTCCTTCTTTAACTGCGCGTCGATGTATTCACAAGGTTTTTAAAAAAATTAAGGATGATATGAAAGGAAAAGGAATTTATTTCCTCCATACTCCGATATCACTATATCAAAATAATTTTTGAATAGTTGCGCTCATCGAATTTCCATCTAGCTGTTTACCCTGTTGTCAATATTTGCAGTAGCAGAAGTCTTCGGGGTGATTCAAAGCATTTGATTTGGATCTTCGTTTAATGATAATAATTGATTAATTAGCATTTGAATAATTGCAATATCTCAGTAATTTCCATCTGTAGACTGAAGATTCTTCATTTAATAGATCTACTATAACGGCTGCAACAATCATAGAGAGATGCGTAAATTAATGAAATAATACATTAAATTGGAAAGAATATGATGCTTTGAGAGCTCATACTTAGCATGGATTTTTTCAATCGATGGTTGAGAAGTTATAAGGGAAAAATATGAAAAAATCGGAGCCGGAATGGTTTTTCTTCATAAAGTGAGACGTTCGATAGCTCATACCTAGAAAACTAAAAGATATATGTCCAAATTCTACAGACAAAACTTGTAGGCTAATTTGTAAGCTTCAATTTTGTATTTCACAAAAATTTCTGAAAGACTTATATTGTTCGAGATACGTGCAAGAAACTAAAATATGGTACTTTCAAGACAACCCCAACCCACCCTCTTAGCACAGGGGATAGGCGTGAGAACTTTAGATATGTTTATCCTCTTACTATCCTTAGAAGATCTGCGTGGTCGAAAATCGTTTTCCAAACTTTTCCCTCTATACCTTTTTTTGAACATTCGTTGCCTGGACTAAATATGTTTGTTTCAAAATGTATTTCAGGAATCATTCAATTGTGTGGACCAACTGCCCTCTCCTCTGACTGAAGATGTAGAACGTAACTCATAGACTCTGTCACTTGAGAGTCACAGTAATCCTCAGTGGGTCTGAGTGAAGACAAGCAGTTGAGTAGGGACACACTAGTTCCATCACTATTCTCTTGAATATCAGAGTAGAGTAAATACAATTCCAATAAATAACAATCCATGTCCATGTTATTTCAATAATCATCATTACTCATATTATAAGGTTGGGGATTTGCTAGCAATGCTTATCTTGGGAGAATATCTTCGTTGCAGAGGAAAATTTAACGTTGGTCAGCAATTCTCAGGGAGATATTTCATAGATGCAAGGTTTTGATTATAATAGGAATAATTATTATAATAATAATAGAATTATAACTCGAAGTAATGTTCAAATTAAAAACTCTACTAATAAGTTATACATAATAAGTTTAAAAAAATCTGGTGTGGCGCACTCACACAACTTTCCTTGCTATTATGAAAATTGATCACCTGACGCATCACGCGCATCAGCAATTCTCAGGGAGATATTTCATAGATGCAAGGTTTTGATTATAATAGGAATAATTCTGTTCTCTTTGATTTTAGAAAATTATTTCAACAAAAAACATTTAGTTATGGAAGATCGATATGATTTAAGGAATTAGATTAAATTTCTCTTTTCGTGTATGTTACAATATTTACTGGCTTATACACTAATTCACATTAAATGAAGATAATGCTAGTTATTCAACAAATTTTGCGAAGTATAAATAATTAATCAATGAGAATAAAGATTGAATGCAATTATAATAGCAATAACATAATAATTTGATGTAACTTCATAAATCGGCGATGTTTCAACAAATAATTGTCGATTCTCTAACAAGGATATAAAATATCCTTCCCATTAACACACGACCGGGTTGTGATGAATTAGAGCTGTTAGGAATTATAACTCGAAGTAATGTTCAAATTAAAAACTCTACTAATAAGTTATACATAATAAGTTTAAAAAAATCTGGTGTGGCGCACTCACACAACTTTCCTTGCTATTATGAAAATTGATCACCTGACGCTAGTGTTCACGCGCATCACAAGTCTACTATTATTCAAAGAAATACGCCAGCTGGTGACAGGACAATAACGCTGGAAACACACGACGTCTGCTTTTTCTTCATAGTGAATGATTCAATAGAATCAAAAGTTGTCAATTGTTTGCAATTGAAATAATAGCATTTTCTCGAATTTCAAGTTTATTATCAATTTTAGGAGAAAATGTTACTGAACATTAATTGTAGAGATTTTCATGCTCAATTTTATCCACTTGAATTTTTCTGTTCAAATTGTATTTGAAGCCTGATAATTCGGAATCTAAAATCAAACTTCGCATAGATGGGGCGGAGTTCCTGAAATTTTTACAGCCATCGGACTGAAGGCAGTTGATAGAGCTTATCAATGACTTTTTTGGTATGAATTTGATAAAAATCGTTGGAGCCGTTTTCTAGAAAATTGCGAAAACCCCTGTTTTTGACAAAATTTTCGCCATTTTAGCTGCCACCTTTAATTGAATTTGATCGAGCTTGTTCGTGTCGGATCCTTATATTGTAAGGACCTTAAGTTCCAAATTTCAAGTCATTCCGTTAATTGGGATATGAGATATCGTGTACACAGACGCACACACACACATACCCACACACACACACGCGCGCGCGCGCCTGTTGAAAAAAAATTGAAAATTTGGTTGAATAATTATTACACTTTAGATGTAGCATAATGTAATTCATCACTAATGTATTGTATTGTTGTAATTCATTCCGTTCTATTTTTCGAATGTAAGTTCAGGTTGACTTTACATTACTAGTAGTTCTTTGAACAGTAGACCTCACGCAGTTTTCTCATCTCAAGTATCTGATGTCACCTGTTCTAGTTAATTCAGTTGAATCACAATTCATAGTTAAATCATAATATTACTCTCAAGAACTGTCAATTGTCAATCTTCAAGATCAAAAATCCACTTATGTTTATAAACTCACTTCACGTTTGAATTTGTATCCCAAATGAAAATGTATCCAGCTCCGTGATAATCTTTCCATCTGCTATAAATATTTCTCAACTATTTTAAATTTAATTTTTTTCAATCAACATATTATAGTTTCTTTGGCATTTCTTCAGTTCATTTAATCATTTTAATTTTATTTTCAATCACCTATTAAATTTGTTTTTCAAATATTCGAATCAATATTGATACTGATGGGCACACATCATAAAAAATATTGAAACCCTACCTCATAGAAATAGACTCGGCCAGATATCTGTGTAATGCATGCAATGAATAATCCACTTGTCAGCTGATTGATTATGGATAATTCTGATTGATCCTATCTTCAAAGTAGATAATATATATATAGTGATATCAGAGTAAGGAGGAATTCCTTTTCTCTTCATATCATCCTTAAAATGCAAAATTTCAATAAACCTTGTGTTCACATCGACGCGCAGTTGAAAAAGGAATATTCCTGCCAAATCTCATCGAATAGTATCAACGCGTTTGGCCGTAATCGCCTTACATACAGACAGACAAAAGAAAATCAGAGTTAAAACATAGAGCTCACTCGTTCGGTCAATAACACTTTCGAGATTTTTGAGAGCTGAGCCAACAATTAATTAGTAAATATCATGATAATTTTAACGGTTGAGTAAATTCTTGTAAAAATAAAGTTCACTGGTATATGTATATTTATATTTGAATTTACATGTTTTGTATATAGTACCTTGTCAAGCAGCCTCTTTGGGGTTCGCTTAAGGTAGCTTATTCATTCAATATTCATTTAATAATAGATTTTTTTTTCTATTTTCTATCCTATTCTATGATAATTCACATTTGCACAGTGGTCCACAGAGAATGCAAGTGGTCAAATAGTGTGACAGATAAGTTTCATTTGCTACTCTCGAATATCCGAAAACAGTGAATGAAATTTAAAATGATATAACAATACTAATCATTGGACGAACGCAAACATGGATGACAAGGAACATTCTTGGTCTGCGACTGTACCAGAGAATCGGGAGCACCGAAATTTTGAGACAGGTGAAGGTGAAGTACCTTAAAAAAGAAGCGCACCTAATCAAATGGAGATGGGCCAGCCACGTGTCAAGAATGTGAGCAGAGCGGTGGGCGAAGATATGCACTGGATACCGCGTGACTGTACCAGTGGGAGGGAACGTCCAGCTTATCTATGGAGGAACGAGATGGAACAGCGCGTGGGAGACATGATTGTGGTTCACCTTAGCCACAAATAGCGAATAATGGAAGAATATAATCGACAAGTTATAACAAGCTGTATGTAAATGAATTCTGTATTTTGTAATTTGTAATTTTGCCAACTATTATTTACCTCGTATGAGAGGCTTTTGTCCTGTTGATAATGCAAATAAAGCTTATCCTATTATATCAAGCGAGCAATTTCTTTATATGGTTATCTGGTTATCCGGTTATCTAGTTATGTATGTCCAATGGATCTCGGAAACGGCTTTAACGATTTTCACGAAATTTGTAACATAGTAGGTTTATAATATAAAAATTCGATTGCACTAGATCTTATCCCTGGGAAAACTCGCTGAAGGACATGGAAAGGATAATTCATCCTTGGACAACAGATGATAATTTCGTCGTCTGTCGATAACAGAAGATGTGCCTGTGTGGAGATCAGCTGTGTAAACAATCAGCTTACCGTATCTTGCGAGAAATCTAGAAATTTTAATTGTCTCGATCGAAAAAATCTGATTTGTTGACATGAGAAGGTATACAGGGTGATTCTTAATTATGGTAGAATAATTTGATACGTGATAGTAGAGGTGAAAAAAGAAAAAAAGTTCTTATAAACATATATCCATAAACGCTTCATTAGCGAGCTATAGAGAGTGGATGATTTCGCCAGGAATTCAGTTCCTCTGGTGAAATACACCGATGCTGAATTGTTTGGCGACTAGTTTTTGAAAAAAGTATGGTGGATTCATATGGAAAAATATCTGAAAAATTGAATAAAACTAGTCTGGAAGCTGTAGTGTGAGTAGTTTTTGAGAAAAAAGTTAAAATATGCAAAAAATGTAAGTAGAAAAACACAGATTTCTACGTTTGATGCCCAATAACTTTCTTTAATGACCAGTAAACAAATAATTTTTCGAAATAAAAATTGTAGAGAATTTAATTCTGAGAAAAATTATGTAAGCTGTGTAAACTGAATTTAAATAGAAGTTGAATAAAATGTATTCTAATGTAGTACATTACACCGCAAAATTTGCTGTTTTATGAGGAGAGAACTAATAATTCATAGGTTGTAGCTGATTGCAAATAAAATATTCAGTTTTTATGGAAAGTTTGATTCTTATATGAAAGTAACATATCATCTAAATGACATTAAACTTATACCAAAAGACTAAAGATGATGATCAAAGTGACCTCCGTTTTTTTTAATGCATATGTTCAGACGTCTTCTCATCGATTGTCGGATCCGTTCAAATATTCCAGGAGTGCTTTATCATTTCTATCCAGTTCAAAATCCTTAATCGGAGTTCTTCAATTGTATCAATCGGAGTATTGTATACTAAGGTTTCCAAGTGTCCCCAAAGATAAAAATCCAAAGGATTCAAGTGTGGTGACCTAGCTGGCCATGGTACTGGCACACCTCGGCCTATCCATTGATTTGGAAACCTGTGATTCAGGTGTTCGTGTTCACGAACAGCAACACTGAAGTGTGCTGGAGCTCCATCATGCATAAACCAAATGTATTGGCGGAACTGAAGAGGTAAATCTTCAAGTAAGATAAATAGCTCCTCTCTCAGAAAGTTTAAGTAGATTATGCCATTAAGCCTGGGAGAAAGCTCGAACAGAAGTAGATGATCTTCTATGATTCCTGCCCAAATGTTTACTGAAAACTGATGTGGACGATTGGGATTGATGGCATCATCTGCCCAAATATGTTGGTTTTTGGACGTTAACGATAGCTGTTCTTGTAAAGTGTTCCTAGTCGGTAAATAAAACGGTTGTTCAAAAGTTTGGGTTAACAAGTTTTTCTAAAAACCATCGGCAAATACCAGCACGGGGAATACAGTCTCGTGGCAATAGAGTATGAACTTTCAGGAGGTGGTATATGGATGTAATTGTTGCTCTTTTAGGATCCTCAAAATAATAGATTGATTGACATTAAACTCCACTGACAATTCTCTCGTGCTCTTCTCTGGATCTTCATAAATTTCATTAAGAACTTGTTCCTTTAACTCAACAGTCCTAGTGGATCGGGGACTGCCTGCATAAATGTGCTCTTTGGACATCAAAGAACCTGTTTCAGACAGACGTTGATGAATAGTGGCAAAAAACCTCGAACTTGGACATACTCGGTTAGGTTAGTTTTCTTGATACAAACGTCTTGTTTCAGTTTTATTACTGTGTCCCATCCCATACATTAAATGCACGTCAGCTAATTCGGAGTATTAATAATGTCTGAAATTACCTGCCGTTTTTTAAAAAGTTAACACTCAACACGAAAAAGCAAAGTGGAATGGTTACAAATAAATGGTTAATAGATTAAACAGAAAACTCAGCGCGGTTACAGTAGGCCTAACTTACAGTTTGTTGTTTTGTTCAACAGTGAGCTAAAATATTTCTGAAAATAGTTTTCAGCTGACAATTTCTTTTGAATATTTTATTATTTAAAACAAAATAAATCAGCTGTTTTGGAACAAATCCATGTTTAAATCCATGTTTCATTTGCAATCAGCTACAACCTATGTGTTATTGGCTCTCTCCTAATAAAACAGCAAATTTTTGTGGTGTAATGTACTACATTAGAATACATTTTATTCAACATTTATTCAAATTTAGTTTACACAGCTTACATAATTCTCTTCAGAATTAAAATCTCTACAATTTTTATTTCGAAAAATTATTTGTTTCCTGGTCATTAAAGAAAGTTATTGGGCATCAAACGTAGAAATCTGTGTTTTTCTACTTACATTTTTTGCATATTTTAACTTTTTTTCTCAAAAACTACTCACACTACAGCTTCCAGACTAGTTTTATTCAATTTTTCAGATATTTTTCCATATGAATCCACCATACGTTTTTCAAAAACTAGTCCCCAAACAATTCAGCATCGGTGTATTATTTCACCAGAGGAACTGAATTCCGGGCGAAATCTTTCACTCTGTATAGCTCGCTAATGAAGCGTTTATGGATATAATCAAATCAAATCACTTTTATTGTCAGAAACACTTTCACATGTTGAAACAATCGTCAAACAAACATTTACACCAATCAATATGTCTAAAGTCATAAAACACTTTTAATTATAGGTAAGTATTGAAGGCGTGCTACTTAACAAATATTGTATTAAGGCTATACAAAGAATTCCTCAACTATATGTTCAAGAAAACTTTTTTCTTATTTTTACCTCTACTATCACGTATTAAATTATTTCACCATAATTAAGAATCACTCTGTATATCATAATACTCGAAGTTGATCATTATTTTACAGTTCTGAGTAATTAGTGAGTGTTATTTTGTTATTCAATTTGTTATGTAAACAATCTAAATTAGAACTTTTATGTTTTCAAATATTTTGACTGAAAGTTTAACCTGAATTCAAGTGTATGGTACATAACCTACTCTTTGGAATAACTTATTTATAGTGTATAAATAAAAATTCGGGGAAGTAACAGTTTTTGGCTGTGCCTGTTAGTCCTTCCCCAATCTTTTTAAAGAATTGAGTTCTGTAAATAAATAACGAGCGAAGCTCGGTGCCCCGATATTGTGTGTTGAATCTTGCAATAGTCCGCACACAATCAGCTGATCGATACTCAGTCGTAATCAGCTGACCGTATTCTGCCGGGTCGGTTATATCTGTATTTTAGGTTCTGATGATCTACTGAAATCGATATGATTGTGTGTGACAAGCCTATGAATAGACTAGTGACCCCCTGGGTTGGAGAGCTCGCCCATGAACT
The DNA here is from genome assembly GCF_014356525.2 of Nilaparvata lugens. Lineage (NCBI taxonomy): Eukaryota > Metazoa > Arthropoda > Insecta > Hemiptera > Delphacidae > Nilaparvata > Nilaparvata lugens. The sequence continues at coordinate 36,000,725 of NC_052512.1, forward strand.
GTTGTATTGTAATATTTGAAACCCGCAACTTTTGATTATACAGAGTTGGTGGATATTATGGAAACCGCTGAATATTTCTTTCACAAGAATAATTTGACATTAGGTTTCATTTGGAATCCTATTTGAAATGAAAAAATACTTTGTAGCTTCAACATTTTTGTCTCTCATATGAATCCAAATTCATTTTCCCAAATGAGAAGGTGGTCATGTGATACATGATTTCGTTACAGAGTTCCAAGAGAAAATAAATGGCGAAAACCGCACATTGATATCTCAACCTGTATCAGTTTGTTGATGTAAGAGTTGTAAATCATGTTGCATATTAACCAGCTGAAAGCATGTGTCAGCGTATGCTGACGGACTGTCTGTGTGATAGCTCCCAAATAGCCTCAGTTGATCAGTTGGTAGTTTCATGAATGAATGGAAAACTGTAGTAATTGCTTGCAATGAATTCTTCATCTGACTAAATGATATATCAAAACAATGTTTTTTCACATGCACTTTCAATGTTATCTATAATATCCTCAAAAAAGACGAAGGAGTGAGTCAATTTCTTTTTCCAATGCACTTGGCCTGTGAAAAAGATCAAAGAATACGTGTTTGAAATTTGAAGCTGATTGATCAATTCTTTCTAAATTTATTGTAAAACATACTAACAGACGGAGGACTTTGGACTTCGGTAAGTGGAAAGTGGGAACTCGCTGACGCTCGTTCAATGAGTTATAAACAAAATTCGAGGCAGCTGAAAACAAAGGACAGGACTTCTGTATGATAGCTCTCAAGACATAATTATATAAACAGTCAGCTGGATGATAAGTCATCCCAACGTTGTTTAAAGCACTTTCAATGATATTCTGCTAGGAGTGAGTCAATTTCGTTGACCAACAAACTTGATCTGTATAAAACCGTGTCCACACTGATCAAATATTTGACATACATGTTCGGCAAACATGTTTGTTGAGGAGCTCAGGAACAAACATTTTAAAAAGTTTGTCAAACAAAAAATTACTGTCTTTCCAAACATTTTCAGAGTTGACAGCTGTAAAACATAAAACCTGTTCTTCCCACTTACAAATATTTTGTCTGCTGACGTGTCCACACTGGCCACAGGCAAACATTGTTTGTCAAGCATAATAAAATTTGCCCAAACTTTTTCAACAAACATGTTTGTCGAACGTTTGTTCAGTGTAGACACGGCTTAATGGTTCAAATAATTTGTGTTGAGAATTTGAAGTTAATTGAAGAAACCAATCAAGACTTGTTTGTATGAATCTTGTCGAACATACAAACAAATACACAAACTCACAAACGAGCAATGGATTTAAGGACCAGCACATTAGTAAGGCTAGGAACACACTAGTTAAGCTGGGTTTACACCATAGTTATCAACAGAATGTTGATAGCTTAATCCTTATAGATTCTATTAGATTGAACGGAACTTGACAAACACATATGTTATCATGTGTATGATAAGTTATGTTCAATCTAGTAGAATCTATGAGGATTAAGTTATTAACTTAGGTGTAAACGCAGCTTTAGTCAAGAACAAGACATGATCAGAGACAATACTTCACGTAGTAGCTTATGAAGACATGTCTAATTGCAATGACTAATCAGTGTGTGTTGCGTCATAAGCAACTATGTGAAGTATTGTGTCTGATCATGTCTTGTCTTGTCTTGTCTTGACTAACTGGTATATGCCTAGCATAACAACCCGCTACGTTCAATCATGATAGTTGATAAATTGTAATCATAATACTTGATGAAAGAAAATTTTGTGAATTGAAGAACTACAAGACTTAACCTATTTCGGACTATGTGTTATCTAAATTTGGGAGAGGAATAGCACAAGGTTACCTAATTTTTTCTCTCCCTATCATTTTGATAATGTACTTATTGTATAAACTGGTAGTTCTGTGAACAGTAGACTTCACGCAGTATTCTCATCCACAAGTACCTGATTGAAACTATAGACCTCATGGAAATACAGCAATAGACTGGCTTCTCCACACATCTGTGTAATCACTTGTCAGCTGATTTATGATGAATAATTCTATAGTCTGATTTTTACTCTACTAGTAGTTCTGTGAACAGTAGACCTCGCGCAGTATTCTCATCCACAAGTACCTGATTGAAACTATAGACCTCATGGAAATACAGCAATAGACTGGCTTCTCCACACATCTGTGTAATCACTTGTCAGCTGATTTATGATGAATAATTCTATAGTCTGATTTTTACTCTACTAGTAGTTCTGTGAACAGTAGACCTTACGCAGTATTCTCATCCAAAAGTACCTGATTGAAACTATAGACCACATGGATATACAGCAATGGACTGGCTTCTCCACACATCTGTGTTATCACTTGTCAGCTCATTTATGATGAATAATTCTATAGTCTGATTTTTACTCTAATATTGGCGTATGAAGGAGGCTCCTTTTTCCTTTTGTATTATGCAAAATTTCCAAAAACCTTGTATATACGTTGACGTGCAATTGAAAAAGGAACATACCTGTCAAATTTTATGAAAATTTATACCGCGTTTCGCCGTAAATGCGCAACATATAAACATTTAAACATTAAGAGAGATGCCAAATCGTCCACTTGAATCTTAGACCTCACTTTGCTCGGTCAGTGATTGTCATCATAATAATCATTAACATCATACTTTCAAATGAAGTAAGTGATAATATTATTCAATAACTCACCCGTAGTTATCTTGATGAGCGGAGAAATGGAAGAGTTGTTGCTTCAAGACTCGTTCAGAAATGTTGGCTCGTCGACTGTTGCTTTTATTGAAACGCGTTCAATAACGATGCCATTGACGAAAACCCCCATAACGGATGAGGAAGAACCGAGGGAGCCACTCAAGGAAGTCGTGTGAGGGTGATAAATTTGGGGAAAAATATGGGTTAAATTCAAGGAAGGTTCAACGCTTAGAGAAAGCAGAGTGGATGGTTTCGAAGGTAGAAGAGAGAGGAAATTTTGATTTCAGTGGGGCTAACTGGATATGTAAAGATCCAGTGTGATAATTATGTCTACAACAGACAGTCCTTCAGAACTTTGAACGACTTCACCCCAGAATTTTCAAGGGAAATTGATCTAACCTGAACTGTTTTGTTGGGCAGAATACTCTTATCTGAGAGAAAAATCGACGTATAGGTTGTCCTATGCTGAACTGGATAGTAATTCCAAGGATAATTTGATCTTATATAGATATAATAGTTATTGAGGGAAGTGATATAACAAACTATATTTCTGATTAGTTGGAGAGTCAGCAAAATATGTCATAGATTATAAGAGGGAGGATTCAAAGGGAAAAACTAACTTACAAGGCTTCCAGTGATAACGAGTAGGAAATTAATGCGGAGAAAAATTTTACAAAAATAAGGGTAGGAGTAGAAGAAAATGGTAGTTACGAAGACGAGAATTTTGATGGCTGATTATAAAACTTTTGGGGAAAATATTTCAAACATTTCGAAATTTAAATATTATTCAAAGTGAAGATTCAAAGCTATTGGATGAATTGGATATAATATTATCTACTAAGAGAATCAGATCTTCAGGGAACTTTTTTCCTGATCAACCAGTATAAAATATGAAGATGATATTTTTGAATCAAGCCAAGTTAGACGAGGATGAGGAGATGGGATCGGAAGTTCTGCGTGATAGGATAGTTGAATAGTTTTTCCAGAATAAAAATAGATTTCAAAGGTTGAGCACACTACACAAACAATGGTTGAATCGATCTGATTGACAACTCGACAAACACACAACAGACCTGGAAGGAGAAGTTGAGGGAAATCAGGTTAGCAAGAACGGGAATATTCAAGTTATCGAAGTGGCAAATTGTCGGGGATCACAGATGATAATTGAAGTACTACTAATTCCGAGTAAAATGTACGGTCACGATGCTCAGGCCAGAAATAGCCGCTAACAATATCAAGTGTGGCATGCCTAGCCCTAACTCAGCCGGGGAGAACAGCCAGCTCGTTGCTATGGAGCGAGGAAGCGACACTAGCGATCCTAGTGGTCGCTGACGGGAACTAGGGTGGGTAGGGTTCAGCTGGAAGGGATGCTGTGTTAGTCCCGGACTCAGTTCGACCGCTGCAAATCTGCGTTCTTCCTCCTCACCCGTCCTTGGTCCTTTTCCTTCTACTCCTCATCCTCTTACACCATCATCACCTCCTCTTCCTCAGTATTCCAACTGTATAATCTCCGCGACTTTTCTTTCTCATCTTTCACTTCATCCAACAAATCTTACTCCTCCACCTACTCCTCATCCTCCCACTTCTCCTCCTCCTCATCCTCCTACTCGTCCTTCACCAACTTCTCCTCCTCCTACTCCTCCACCTCCTCATCCTCCTCCTACTCCTCCACCTCCTCATCCTCCTCATCCTCCTCATCCACCTCCACCCCATCCTACTCATCCATTTCCTTTTTCTCCTTCACCAATAACTCATCCTCCTACTCCTCTTTCAGCAACTTCTCCACCTCCTCATCTTCCTCATCCTCCTCATTCTCCTCATCCTCCTACTCCTCCTCCCCCCCCTCCTACTCCTCCATTTCCATCTTCTCCTTCACAAACTTCTCCTTCTCCTACTCCTTCTCCTCATCCTCCCCCTCCTACTCCTCCATTTCCTTCTTCTCCTTCACCAACTTCTCCTCATCCTCCTACTCCTCCTCATCCATCCACTCCTACTCCTCCATTTCCTTCTTCTCCTTCACCAACTTCTCCTCATCCTCCTACTCCTCCTCATCCATCCACTCCTACTCCTCCATTTCCTTCTTCTCCTTCTCCTACTCCTTCTCCTCATCCTCCCCCTCCTACTCCTTCATTTCCTTCTTCTCCTTCACCAACTTCTCCTCCTCCCAGTCGCCCTCTTCCTCGTTCTTCTCTCTCTAATACCTCTCTTCCCTTCGCACTAATCCCCTAACCCCTGTGCCACCACTTCCTCCTCCTTCTTCAACTCCCCCACAGATCTGACAATAAACTGTTAGAACAAAACAGTCAATTCTTCTCACTCAGTCCTCTCACTTCTCCTCCTGCCTCCCCACCCAGCTTATTCTTTTTTTTCTTCCTCATCACGCTTCATTGCCAGAATATCGCAGACCTCTTCATCTTTGGCACCCTTACACAGAGTGTATCAACCCACCTGATACAGTATCGACACAATACGATACAGTATCGACATAAGATGATACAGTATCTACAGTATGTGATACAGTATCAACGCAATATGATACAGTATCATCTCAACTTCATACAAAACATTGGAAACTTCTCAATCTATTGCACCCTTACAGAGAGTGTATCACCCCACCTGATACAGTATCACAATATGATACAGTATCAACGCAATATGAAACAGTATCATCCCAACTTGATACACATAATCACAAACTTCTTCATCTTTGGCACCCATTACACAGAGTGTATCATCCCACCTGATATAGTATCGACACAATATGATACAGTATCGACATAAGATGATACAGTATCTACAGTATGTGATACAGTATCAACGCAATATGATACATTATATCATCTTAACTACAATTTTTTTTTATTCAAGTAAGTTACAATATATTCTGGTTTATACACGAATTTACAATAAATTACAGTATAGGAGCTAATTATGCAACAAATTTTACATATTATGAAAACTTATCAATTACAATGAAGATTGAATGCAACATTAGAATATTGATAATATAGTATTATTGTAATGTAACTACATAAATCGGCGGTGTTTCAACAATGAATAAATAATAATTTCAATGAATGATTATACACCCCACTATAAATTATATGTGTTGGGGTATAAGTGATTAGTTGCTTATTGCGTGTTATAATTATTACTATTTACAAACTTCATTCACTGATATGAGATTAAAGTTTTTTATAATAACTTGATACACAACATCACAAGCTTCTTTATCTTTGGCACCCTTACAAAGTATGTATCACCAAACATGATATAGTATCAACACAATATGATACAGTATCATCCCAACTTGATACACAACATCACAAAGTTCTTAATCTTTGACACCCTTAGACAGAGTGTATCACCACACATGATACAGTATCAACACAATATAATTGTTTATTGTTTATTGTTCATTGTTTTTGAAGGGACCGATTCAAGGATCCAAAGGTTCAAAGAGCCCCACACATCAACCGAAGCTTATTGTGTTCCCAAGTAATATGTTAGTTAGGCAAACCAATACCTATGTCTTTTACAAGAACCAGGGGTTTTCCCTGTACTAACATTCCATTCATCACCTGGTTGCAATCCTTGTCGCAATCCAGTGAGATATGCTTGGCAGTCTCTTCAGACTGATTAGTCCTCGAGACCTACGTGAGTTCCACTCCTGGCCATTTTGTAGGTCCTTCCACTGAGAGAGGGGACGCCAAACTGCCTCTAGGGCGCCCGACACCCGGCCACCTTCGACTCAGCCTCTTGACCCACATTTGTGCTTGGAGTTTCACCCATCTCTGGTCTCTTGGGTTTTTCTTTTTGCCCCTCCGAAACTCTGCAGGGTCAAAAGCCTCACCTCTCCCAAGAAGTTTTGCCTGAATGGCCGCCCTTCTTTGAGCAGTGGTGAGTTTTGGCCTCTCCACCCACAAACCTACGTGAATTCCACTCCTGGCTTTTTTGTAGGTCCTTCCGCTAAGAGAGGGGACGCCAAACTGCCTCTAGGGCGCCGGCGCCCGGGTAACCTTGACTCAGCCTCTTGACCCACATTTATGCTTGGAGTTTAACTCATCTCTGGTCTCTTGGGTTTATCTTTTTGCCCCTCCGAAACTGCCCTGATGGGGCAAATCCCGTAGGTGTGAAGGCAAGGCAACTTCTGGAGTTGCCTTGAGGTCCATTTTAGTCGCCTCCTATGACAAGCATGGATACTGTGGGTGAATTCTGGTTTTCAACACATTCTTGAGTACGATGATCGACTAAAAGCTCCCCAACCCACAGGGGGCAACACACAATATAATACCGGATCATCTCAACTTGATAATTATATATCCTATTATATTAAGCAAGCAATTCCTGTATATATCTGGTAATTTTTATATCTGGTTATTTTTATATCTGACTATTTTTATATCTGGTTATCTATGTTTTACGGATCTCGAAAACTGCTCTAACGATTTTCACGAATTTTGGAACATAGTAGGTTTATGATTTGAATATTCGATTGCACTAGGTCTCATTCTTTGGAAAACTCGCTGAACGACATTAAAAGGATAATTCATCCTTGGAAGACAGATGATAATTTCGTCGTCTCTCGATAACAGAAGATGCTTATGCCTGTGTGGGAGAGAGACAGAACTATTTCCAGCTGTGTAATCATAATCAATCAGCGCGAGATTTTATCTAGCTAGACAATAATTTTTAATCGATTTGATCAACATAATCTGATTCGTTGACATGACATGATAATCCTCCCAAACTGGAGTATTTCATAATTTTCAAAGTTAATCATTATTTGACAATTTCTAGTGATTAGTGAGTGTTATTTTGTTATTCAATTTAGTTTGTATATAATCTAAATTAATGAAATTTAAATATAATCCAAATTGAATTTTCTGTTTTCAAATGTTTGAGCAGAAAATTGAACCTGAATTCAAGTGTATGGAACATAACCTACTTTCTGGACTATTTATAGTGTATAAATCAAAATTCGGGAAAGAAACAGTTTCGGGCTGCACCTGTTAGTATTTCCCCAGTCATTTTAAAGGATTGTGTTCGGTTTATCAAAAGTCAATAAATGAATAACGAGCGAAGCTCGGTGCCCCGATTTTCACCATAATATGATACAAAACTTCCTAGCTTTGAATGAATTCCAAGGCATATCTCTTCACACACACTTGCGCTCTTTAGAGAGCTGTAGACATTTTTCCTCTTCACTCCCACACATCATCACACATCCTTCTTCTTTTCTCCTTTTCCTCCTTCTCATCCTTCTTCTTCTTCTCCTCGTCCTCCTCCTCATCCTCTTCGTCCTCGTCCTCCTCCTCCTCCTCCTCCCACATCTCCTCCTCCTCATCCACTTCCTCCCACTCCTCCACCACCACCAACTCCTCACCCTCCTCATCATCGCTCGGATTGTCCTCATCAACAGCCAAATCCTACTCCTTCACCAACACATCAGTAAGATCAGTACAATCATTTCCACTCACGAAGAAGAAGAAGAAAAAGAAGAAGAAGAAGAAAATTATTATTGAGCTGTATATGATATGGAAAATGGAATTTGTAATAACTTTAGATAAAATAGATGATATTGTTATGCATCTACATAAATTGTCGGAGCTTTGGACAATCATATCAATGTCTATTCTTCGGAAAGAATATTCAAAGTATCCTTCCCACTAACTCTCTACCAAAGAGGGAGAAGGAGAAGAAGAAGAACTCTCTCTCGCTTTGCAATGTTGTTAGTTTGCCAGAATATTTTATTTCCACTTTTCACAGTGACTGTACAAAAGTAGACAAACAATTCTCAGCCGCCATTTTTTCTACATTCTATCAAATTACTTGAGTACAAAAGTCGTATAATTGATTTAAAATGTATTTTTGAAACAATACAATAATTTTTAGACATTACCGTATGAGAAACACAAATTAGAATACCTGAAATGACATTTTAAAAGTTGATAACTAACCATCCTAGGCTCCAATCATGCTTCATTTAGGCTACACGTATAGGTTAGACCTACTCGTACCGGTATAAATAATATTGAAAGGTTATTTCAGAATTATTTACATTAAAATTACTTTTTTGGATAGGTTTTTTATTTTTCTATTATCTTTAAAAGAAATTGGAGTAGCATACCTATCAAATAACTCAATTTCTGTTGTTTTGAAATCCAGATTGTTGTATCACAGCTTTTTCAATTAGCTGCCATTTCAGATTTGTATAAAAATAAAAATCTGATCTCAGTTATGAAAGCAAATTTTTGAATCAAATTATGAAAAAATATACTTTCTTGATTAATTTGACATTGAATTGATTATTTTGTCAAGGAAATGATAATTATTATCAGATCAAATTTAATGGGATGAATTGAGTAATAGCTGTGTACACTCAGTGGCAAAATGGAGAGACTTGGCAACGTTTTTCTCCTATCTTTCTTCACTCTCATTATAACGTGGACCTCACTATAGCAGTTCACCCTGTTGTCAATATTTTGCAGTAGCTTAAGTCTTCGGGGTGAATTACAGCATTAAATTTGGATTTTCGTTTTATAATAGTAGGCTAATTCATTAGCATTTGAATAATTGGAAAATCTCATTAATTTTCATCTGTACAATAATAATAATAATAGTGGCACATCAACGAGAAACTCTCTTTGAACTCTTAGTAATTAGGTTGTATAACAGAAACAATGTAGAGGGGCTGGAATTTTGAAGTCTCAGGAATGAGGCTATGGAGAATGTGTAACTATGTAGAATGACCTGGAATGTGCAACTTAGTTATTTTGTTCACAATTTTCTGTTCTCCACGAATAGCAAGCATAGCCACCCATGGATAATAATATAATTCCACAGTTATCCGAATTAATTGGAACATAACCCTATTTTGTTGATCAGATACTCGGACATAATAAGGTCTAAACAAAGCTTAGAATTTAGAAAAAACTGACATGAGATATAATGATCATATTATCATTTACTTCAATCATAACTGATTGAATACCGATCGGGAGGAGAAGGGGGAGAAGTGAGAAAAGGAGGAGGAGGAGAAGGAAAAGAATTGTGAGATGGTGGAGAAGGATGAGGAGGGTGTGGAGGGAGAAATGGAGGAGAAGTAGGAGAAGGGTCAGTAGGAGGAGGATTGGGACGAGAAGGAGAAGGACGAGGATTGATTGATTGATTGATTGAGTAGTTTATTTATGTAGATTACAATATAAACTGGCTTATACACTTATATACAATAGCTTACAATACAGCAAAATTATAGATGAATTTACATGATATAGACTAAGAAAATAATTATTGAACTGTATATGATATGAAAAAGCAATTTGTAATATAATAACTATAGATAATAATTATATTGTTATGCATCTACATAAATTGGCGGAGCTTTGGACATATCAATGTCCATTCTTCGGAAAGAATATTAAAAATATCGGGAGGAGAAGGAGGAGAAGGAGGAGAAGGAGGAGAAGGAGGAGAAGGAGGAGAAGAAGGAAGAGGAGGAGGAGAAGGAGGAGGATAAGGAGGAGAAGGAGTAGGAGGAGGAGGATAAGGAGGAGAAGGAGTAGGAGGAGGAGGATAAGGAGGAGAAGGAGTAGAAGGAGGAGGAGGAGGAGGATAAGGAGGAGAAGGAGGAGAAGGAGGGGAAGGTGGAGAAAGAGGAGAATGAGAAGGAGAAGGGGGAGAAGGAGAATAAGGAGGAGTAAAACGAGAAGGAGAAGGAAGAGAAGACCGAGAAGGATGAGAAGATGGAGGAAGAGCAGGTAGAGAAGGGGTAGGGGGATGAGAAGGAGGAAAGATAAGATAAGATATCTATTGATAATTATTGTTACAAGGCTGTTGCCTGTGGTAAGATTTACAAAAAATGACAATAAAATTAAATCAAACTTTTAAGAGATAAATAAAAATGGTGGTAAATGATGATAAATGGTGATAAATAAAGGAAAAGCAGTAAGGGAGAGAGAAAAAAGAGTTGTAAGAGGAGGAGGAGGAGGTGATGGAGGAGGAGCAGGTAGATGAGGAGTGGAAGAAATAGGTGGAGGACTATGTCGAAAAGGATATGGATGAGGGAGAAGATGGTTGGGAGGAATAGAATGCATAGGCGGAGAAGGAGTGGGTGGAATAGGAGTATGTAGCGGCGGTTGTGATGATGGATGAGCAAGAGGAGGAGGAGGAGCAGATGGAAGAGCGGAAGAGGAGAACTGGACTATGAATGAAACGGTGCCAAACTAATTCAATTAGTGCTTTCACCAGATCTGACGAAGGCAACAAACTGACGTCTCGAAATTACCACTCCTCATCATTCAGCAGCTTGCAAGCCCAAACTTCGATTCTGCCATTTTACAGTTCGCATCCCATAGCCTTACCTCCCTGACTTTGATCATGCAAGGTATGGTTCGCGGGGTAATATTCACGGCTTTGCAAAAACATCAGGCTTCACAGACCCTAGATGGAGGAAGCTCCCTACATACAGAGATTCTCCATGGATGAGAGTCGCAACGTATCACCACAGAATATAAAAATCTGGTGTGGCGCACTCACTTAACTTTCCTTGACATTATGAAAATTGATCACCTGACGCTAGTGTTCCCGCGCATCTCAAGTCTACTATTCAAAGATCTGAGCCAGCTGGTGACAGGACAATAAAGCTGAATACACACGAGATCTGCTATCTCTTCATAATGAATGATTTAATAGAATCAACAGTTGCCAACAGTTTGCAATTGAATAATCACATTTTCTCAAATTTCGAGCTTATTGTCAATTTTAGGTGAAAATGAGACTGAACATTAATTGTAGAGATTTTTATGCTCAATCTTTCCCACTGGATTTTTTTTGTTTTAATTGTATCTGAAGCCTGATAATTGGTAATCTGAAACCAAACTTTGCATAGATGGTGTAGTGCTCCTGAAATTTTTACAGATATGAGACTAGTGGCAGTTGATAGAGCTTATCAATGACTTTTCTAGGTATGTATTTGATCAAAATCGTTGAAGCCGTTTTCGAGAAAATCGCGGAAAACCCTGTTTTTGACAACATTTTCTCCATTTTAGCCGCCTTCTTGAATTGCATTTGATCGGAATTGTGTGTCGGATCCTTTTAGTCTAAGGACCTTAAGTTCCAAATTTCAAGTCATTCCGTTAATTGGGAGATGAGATATCGTGTACACAGACGCACATACACTCATACCCACACACACACACACACACACACACACACACACACACACACACACACACATACAGACCATTACCCAAAAACCACGTTTTTGGACTCAGGGGACCTTGAAACGTATAGAAATTTAGAAATTTGCGTACCTCAATTTTTTCCGGAAAGCAATACATTCCTATGGTAATAGGGCAAGGAAAGTAAAAAAAAACATCAGACTTCACAGACCCTAGATGGAGGAAGCTCCCTACATACAGAGATTCTCCATGGATGAGAGTCGCAACGTATCACCATAGAGAAACAATAGCGTAAGTAGATATCCAATGGTATAGAGCGTTTATGTCGCAACTTCTACTGCTATCTCAAGCCGATTACTGTCGATTATTGTCGATTTTTACTGTTTTGACCGGGTAAGAGTGTATGAACGGCACAATATGAGAGACTACCAGCGTCATAAAGCTTCACGAGAAAGAACTACGTGGACTATCAGCTTGAGATAGAAGTTGAAGTTGCGACATAAACGCCCTATACCATGGGATATCTACTTATGCTATTGTTTCTCTATGGTATCACCAATAATTGAAAGAGCATGTTGAACAATGTCAGCTGATAGGCTGTGTGAAAAAGGGTTTAACTCCAAAAATCTCCTTGTGTATCTTTTCGGATGCAAAACATTGCTTTTGTGTTCAATATTGCTGATTCTTTGAAGAAGATATAAAATTATATAATCCATTTCACATCTGCCATAATGTGAAATAGCTTCAATTTTCAAGTATCAGTCATAATATTACTTATAACAGAATCAAGAATATCGAATTCTTAAATTCAGTGATAGAATTGGTTATATCTGTCCAATGTGGTCTAAAAATACAATAATGTCTTAGCAGCATTTGTTGAAGAGCCAGGAAAGGGAATGATATTGAATTAGATTATATAAACGATAAATTATAATTATATCAATTATAATGTAGAGAATATAATATTAAAAAAAATGAATATACTCTCAATTATTGTACCATGATATACTCTACACTCTACATTATTATTAATATAATTATAATAAATTATCATTGTATAATCTGATCCAATCCCATCCCCTATAACCTATAAATGTAATAACACCAAAACGCAGATTACGATATATGGTGATAATGGGAGAAAGAAGAGAGAATTAGTGGGAGGATAAAGATGAAAGAAAAATTTGGATAGAGGACTACGGATAGAGAAAATAGAACATTGCTGGAGAATTTATTTTATTGGAAACGCATCCATTCCAATACTTCACCATGACTGTCCGTTGTATATTGCTTTGGTATTGAACTCGCTTCTTGTGATGCACAATGAATCTCTTAGACGACTAGCTATTAGGTTGTGAGATTTACTGGTTACAATTTGGAGTAGGATGTAGAGAGCGATAGAAAAAATAGAGAGGTGTAGAGGAGACGAAAAATATTGATTGATTTGCTTCCTTTATTTGGACCCTAGGAGGGTGAAGTTAGGGCACAGCCGGCCCTCTCACTTAAACCTCCATACTATAAGAAGAGATTCAGATTATTATATTTCGAACTATATGTTATCTGAATTTGGGAGAGGAATATCACAAGGTTACCTTATTTTTCCTCTCCCTATCATTCTTATTGTATGAATGAATATAGATTCAGATCTCTATTCATGTTTCCAACAAAACAAAATTCATCTCATGATCTAGCGTTAGAAATAATTACCACTAAGAGTTCAATAGCATGATGAATCATATTCAGACTGAAGTGTTTTACAATAATATTGAGCAAAGAGAAATTTTGAAATATTGAGGTATAAGAGGAAAAAGAGTAATATTGGAATATTGAGAGGTTTGAATTGTAGTTTCTTCTGTGCCTTTCTTTCAGGTTGTTGAACTGATCAAAATTGAACTAATCTTTCCCAATATGAACTCCAGAGAACCTTGTTTTAGATTGTTAAAGAATTTATTCATGCACAAAGTAGCACCTAAATTTTGTGTTGCCATAAAATATTTACCAACTTGCTTCTTATCCATCCAAACTTTTGCAGTCTTTCGCATTTCCATAGTACTGGCTTGGATTTCGTAATGAAATTAATGCAAACATAATGCATTTGAACCATGTGACCCCACGACGTTTTAACCTGGAATTAGGCCGGGCGCTCCACGTATTTTCTTGAAAATTGAAAAATTTGAGTGGAAGAGCGGCAGTTCTAAACGAGTCGTCACCGCAAGAAGATGTAGTCACAGAACAAATCTCGGCCTCTAAATTAGGCAGATCACGATCAAAATATTATTATTTTTATTTTGTATAAATAAAAAGCATGTAGTTTGAAAAATAGTACCATAGTTAAAATGTAAACGTGAGTGATTGTGAGTGCCGATTTATTTGTTGAATTCTCGATTCTATGGAGAGTGCCAAAATTACTGTAGAGTAGTATTAGTAGTGAAAGTGGAACAAGTTGTGTCAACACCAACAACCAGCAGTCCAGTCAGCAGTTTTTCACAGTGAAAACTACTCAACGTTTTTTTTTCTGAGTGAAAAGTGTGTCACCAAATTTTTCGTTTGAACATTGCTCTCTTTAAAATTAGGTTCTGTTTCTTTAAAAAAACAATTATCAAACTATCAATAAATTATGGTGTTTTGGATCTATCAGCCTTAAGATGATCCATTCGCCAATAAATACGCCAACAAAACTACCACCATCCGCGCAGCTAGAATACGAGGAAGAGGAGGAAAAGGATGAAATGAATATGCCTCCCGAATTGCCACCGAAAAGTAAAAACGATAGCGGAATACGTTTCGAGGTACGTTCTCTTAAAAATATACAAGAGAAATTTCTGAAATGGGGGAGTGAAATTTTCTTGAAAAAGAAAGTATCCAGAGAGGACTATGATTCGTTTTTAAATGTGTGCAATGAACTTAACATAAGTATCGAAAGAATAGACGTTAAGCAACATATACAAGATAACAACGCGGAAATGTTTGGAAAAATTCACACTCTGGAGCAGAGTGTGAATAAACTAGCAAGTGAAGTTGCAAAAAGCCACAACAAGCCGATCTCATTTGCTGAGGCCGTGCAACTGCCAAAGAAGAGGACCGCACCTTCTACATTATCGAGTGCCGCCTCCACTGCTGCAGCCAGGGAGTCTCCGCCCCGGACCAAGAAGCTGTCGCCCAAGGAGAATGTGATCATCCTGAAGCCAGCAAAAATAAATGGAACGGAAAAGGAACAAAGCGGAAAAATTCGAGAAACAATAAAGAAGAACATCACCCGTGAACAAAATTTGAACATTAAAAAAGCTGTTGATGTCCGTGGTGGGGGTGTGCTGTTGGTGCTTCACCCAAGGGCCAATAAGGAAAATGTTTTGGGTGATAAGGTCCTGCAACATCCAAACATAAAGGTAAGCGAGCCACAATCCAAATTGCCAAGAATAATTCTGTATCACGTCGCTGCAGATATAACTGCTGCTGAATTGGCAAACGATGTGTATGAGAGAAATCTCGAGTCATCGTCACTGAGTAGGGAAAATTTCTTGAAAAACTTTAGGCCGATTTTTAAAATAGGACCGAAAAACAAAAACACCGTGCACTGGGTAGTGGAGTGCACTGGTGAATTAAGAAAAGAATTTATTAACAAATCGCGGATTGGTATTGATTGGAGGGTGTGCCGAGTTGGAGACTATGTTGCCGTCTCTCGTTGCTTCAAGTGCCAAAAAATTGGACATATCAGTAAGCATTGCACTCAAGCACAAAACACCTGTGCTCACTGTTCCACTACAGGACATGATGTTAAAGAGTGCCCTAATAGAGACAAAAAGCCCTCATGTTTAAATTGCCGCAATGATAAAAAAGCTTTCGATCACAAAGTAGGTGACAGAGAGTGCCCTTCCTATCAAAAAGCGTTACAACAAATAATTGATAGAACTGATTATGGAATCTGAAAGAAAAATATTCAATATACTGAGGATAGATAAAAATAATAGTGATAGTAAAATCAAGCAATCAACCCAACACAAAATGATTACTTTAAATTCCATCCTTAACAAAATTGTTAGTTTCTACGTAACAACTAATACTGATAAAAGTAAGATAAGTCTGGTTTATAATTTTGGTGAGAGGGTTGATGTTATGATATCTTTTACAAAAATAGGAAATAGTATTAAAACATCCAAAGGACTCTCTCTGCTTAGAAATAAAAAATATTTCTCTCTTGAAGAATGGAATCGCCTGAATGTGTTACGAGATTCTAATTGTATAAGAGTTTTGTTTTCTGATAAAAACATTCCTATTTTCATATTAAATGATGGTGAAAATGGGGTACTTATTGATCTTTTGAATAGAATAAATGATTGGAGTAAATTCAATTACCCTTTGATTATAGGAATTGATTCTTTTAACAATCTTGGTGAAACTTATTTTGATATTCCTGCCACTGAACTCTTGAGTACTGTCATAGGAGCTAGAGATTTGAAGTTTATTTTTTATTATCGAGGTTATTGTGAAATTAATTTTCTTAATATACCTAAGCTATCTGATAGTCCGGGAGTTGAGTACCCTGTAGGATTCTTTGAAGGTAATAATAAACGTGAAGCATTCATAAACTCTATGATTGAATTACGGACCCTACTTCAAAACACTGATAACGAAAATGCTAAAATATATAAAAATATTCTTCTTAGGATCACGCATAGAAACATGTCAATATCAGGTGATGAACTAATAAGCGTCCTGAATAACAATATGAACATCTATGATAATAATTTGAAAAGATTCCTATTCAAAACAAACTCTAAATACCGAATGGGATATTGCTTGGAGCAGGGTGGAAGTTACGTAGAATTTCAAGAGGATACTTTAAAATTCTCTACTAAAGAACGATATGTTTTAGTCACACGTAATACTACACTTATGCTGAATAGCGAATTAATAAAAACTATAAATAGAATAACTCTTCATGAGTGTAAACTTCCTAAAATAAAGTGGTATGACGGTGTTCCCGGCTGTGGTAAATCTTACTTTATAGTCTCGCATCATGAGCCTGGCAAGGATCTAGTACTCACTCAAACACGGGCAGGTATTAAAGCAATCCGTGAAACTGTCATTGAAAGGTATGGTCGAAAACATTGTAATCGTCTTAAGCTTGATTACAGGACAGTTGGCTCATATATAATAAATCATAATCAGAATAAAACATACAATAGAGTTTTTATTGATGAAGCTCTACTTATGCATGCGGGTTACATCGGTTTTATTGCTAACTTGAGTAAGGCCTCAGAAATAATTGTAGTTGGTGACGCAAACCAAATACCCTACATTGAGAGAAGTAATTATGCCACAAGATGGCATAAAATTTCAGAATTCTGCGAACCTTTTACAAAACAAACGGTAACTCGTAGATGTCCTATCGATGTTTGTTTTGTCCTTTCCACTGTCTATGAAAATATTACGACGCTTAATGAAAGAGCTATCTCAATTCTGCCTACTTACAGAAATGGGGAATACCATCTGATACAACCCGACACTTTGATATTAACATTCACCCAAGAAGAAAAACTTATGGTGGGTGATACTATAAAGTGGAGAGAGGATGTTGCACTTCACACAATCCACGAAGCACAAGGGCTAACTCATAAAAATGTTATTCTAATCAGAATTAAGTACAAGGAGAATGAAATCTATAACAGCATGCCCCATGCGATTGTTGCCTTGTCTAGACACACTGAAACTTTCAGGTATTTAACAACCAGTCTGGTAGATGATGCTGTGGACAAACTAATTAAAAAACTTAAATTCATAGATAGTGAGGGGCTTGTTGAATGGAACAAGGAAAAGAGAAGTGGACCTGATGATATAAGTTATGAGTGACACTGAAGAGGTTCTTAATATTTTAGAAACAGAAAATGAAACAGATGTAATCGACGATTATTTGAACTATCACTTTCACGAGGACAGAAATAAAGATGCTGAGTGTTTCAATATTATGTCTATGAATATACGTAGTTTGAATGCTAATTTCGATCAGTTTATTTGCTGCCTCAATGAATTGAAAACTGATATTCACATTATAATATTAACTGAGACCTGGTTGACTGCAGATATGCCGTTCATTTTCAACATTCCTGGATATACGGCAATAAATAAGTACACTAAACAGAATAAATGTGATGGATTATGCATGTACATAAAAGATTGCATAGGATTCAATGAAGTTTCACTCGATATCTCTGATGCCAATGTAGTTAGTGCTGACTTAAGAATTGATGATTTTATTGTGAAGGTGATTGGGGTTTATAGATCACCAAGTAATCAAAATATTGATAATTTTCTTAATAGTCTGAGTAATGAAATCAGTAAAATTCCTAATGGAATAAATGTATGTGTGGCGGGAGACATGAATATAAATACACATTCAACTAGTGTTCCTGTTCAAGATTATCTGCATATTTTCAATAGTAATGGCTATAAGTCTTACATAAATGGTGATACCCGAGTAACAACCACAACAAATTCTTGCATTGACCACATTTTTTATAAAAATTCAGGCAACCATTCTATGTTCACTAAAGGAGTTATATTTAGGACAACCATAACTGACCACTACGCGGTTGTACTGAACTTGGTGAAGGTCCTATCAATAAGGATAATAGAAACGTATTGATAAACACATTAACTAGAACCAACTATCATGCACTATTGGAACGCATAAGGAATGAAGATTGGGGAGAAATCTATACCGTGAATGGAAGCATTGACACTATTATGGATAAATTTGTCGATCGTTTGACCAGTCTCATCAATCAATGCAAGAAGGTAAAAGTGATACCTAACAGACTTCGTCCCCTGAAGCCCTGGATATCTGAAGGCATCATAAGATCAATAATCACGCGGGACAAAATGCATTCTAGACTCAGAAGAGATCCTAATAACAATATCTTAAAGAATGAATATAAGGCTTATCGTAATGGTTTGAATAAGATCATAAATCATGCAAAGGAAGTCTACTATAAAGGGAAAATTGAAAATTGTAATAACAACAGCATGAAGTTGTGGAAGTGCATAAACGAGGTTATAGGTGAGGCCAGTATCAAGGAAAAGAGTACTGAACTTGATGCTCACTCCCTCAACAATTATTTCACAAATGTGGGTAAATTACAAGCTCAAACTATCAATATCCCTGATAATACTGGTGATCGATTTCCTGCAATACAGATCGATAATACGTTTTTTATGAGACCAACGTGCCCAGTTGAAGTTGAGGCAACTATTAAAAATCTAAAGAACAACTGCAGTCCTGGTATTGATGGTCTAGGTAATATTACGCTGAAGAAAATAGCCAATTTTATATCTCAACCTCTCGCTTTCATTTTTAATAGATGCTTTGAGGAGGGATATTTTCCCGAGCACCTCAAATCAGCCAAAATAAAACCTCTATTCAAACAAGGTGACCCGACTAATCCCTGTAATTATAGACCGATTAGTCTTATCAGCAACCTTGCTAAAATAATGGAGAAACTAATAAAGTCAAGAGTTGTTTCTTTCTTGAATCTTAACAAAATAATCAACAAGAACCAATTCGGTTTCCAAAATAGTAAAAGTACATCTGACGCTCTAATAAAATTCATCAATACTTTATCTGATAAAATAAACTCCAATAAGAAAACTATTGCGGTCTTCCTGGATATACGCAAAGCTTTTGATACAATACCTCATAATACTTTGTTCAATAAACTGGAGTCCTATGGTTTCAGAGGAGTCTCGCTTAAATTGTTCAAAAGCTATCTGAGTAATAGAACCCAGTCCCTAACCATAAATGATCAATCTAGTGTAACTAACTTAACTTCTTATGGTCTTCCTCAAGGTACTGTACTTTCTCCCATCCTTTTCATACTCTATGTAAATGACTTTTTAAATTTAAATACACATTCAACTAGTGTTCCTGTTCAAGATTATCTGCATATTTTCAATAGTAATGGCTATAAGTCTTACATAAATGGTGATACCCGAGTAACAACCACAACAAATTCTTGCATTGACCACATTTTTTATAAAAATTCAGGCAACCATTCTATGTTCACTAAAGGAGTTATATTTAGGACAACCATAACTGACCACTACGCGGTTGTACTGAACTTGGTGAAGGTCCCTATCAATAAGGATAATAGAAACGTATTGATAAACACATTAACTAGAACCAACTATCATGCACTATTGGAACGCATAAGGAATGAAGATTGGGGAGAAATCTATACCGTGAATGGAAGCATTGACACTATTATGGATAAATTTGTCGATCGTTTGACCAGTCTCATCAATCAATGCAAGAAGGTAAAAGTGATACCTAACAGACTTCGTCCCCTGAAGCCCTGGATATCTGAAGGCATCATAAGATCAATAATCACGCGGGACAAAATGCATTCTAGACTCAGAAGAGATCCTAATAACAATATCTTAAAGAATGAATATAAGGCTTATCGTAATGGTTTGAATAAGATCATAAATCATGCAAAGGAAGTCTACTATAAAGGGAAAATTGAAAATTGTAATAACAACAGCATGAAGTTGTGGAAGTGCATAAACGAGGTTATAGGTGAGGCCAGTATCAAGGAAAAGAGTACTGAACTTGATGCTCACTCCCTCAACAATTATTTCACAAATGTGGGTAAATTACAAGCTCAAACTATCAATATCCCTGATAATACTGGTGATCGATTTCCTGCAATACAGATCGATAATACGTTTTTTATGAGACCAACGTGCCCAGTTGAAGTTGAGGCAACTATTAAAAATCTAAAGAACAACTGCAGTCCTGGTATTGATGGTCTAGGTAATATTACGCTGAAGAAAATAGCCAATTTTATATCTCAACCTCTCGCTTTCATTTTTAATAGATGCTTTGAGGAGGGATATTTTCCCGAGCACCTCAAATCAGCCAAAATAAAACCTCTATTCAAACAAGGTGACCCGACTAATCCCTGTAATTATAGACCGATTAGTCTTATCAGCAACCTTGCTAAAATAATGGAGAAACTAATAAAGTCAAGAGTTGTTTCTTTCTTGAATCTTAACAAAATAATCAACAAGAACCAATTCGGTTTCCAAAATAGTAAAAGTACATCTGACGCTCTAATAAAATTCATCAATACTTTATCTGATAAAATAAACTCCAATAAGAAAACTATTGCGGTCTTCCTGGATATACGCAAAGCTTTTGATACAATACCTCATAATACTTTGTTCAATAAACTAGAGTCCTATGGTTTCAGAGGAGTCTCGCTTAAATTGTTCAAAAGCTATCTGAGTAATAGAACCCAGTCCCTAACCATAAATGATCAATCTAGTGTAACTAACTTAACTTCTTATGGTCTTCCTCAAGGTACTGTACTTTCTCCCATCCTTTTCATACTCTATGTAAATGACTTTTTAAATTTAAGACTTCTAAACTCAACTGTGATATCCTTTGCAGATGATACTGCAGCTATTTTTCACGGAAATTCATGGAATGAAGTTCATACTATAGCTGAAAATAATATGCTTTTAATTAAGAAGTGGTTAGATAAGAATACCTTAAGTTTAAATATTGAAAAAACTAATTACATTACTTTCTCTGCAAATAGAGTAGGGCAGCCTAACGAGAATCAAGATTTGAGACTCCATTCTCAGTGCAATTTAAACTTGGGTAATTGTGATTGTCCCACCATTAAAAAAGTCAATAATACTAAGTATTTGGGAATTATAATTGATGAAAACCTTAAATGGGATGTTCATATTAAATACATATGTAGAAAAATTAGATATTTATCCTTTAAATTTTACCAAGTTAACAGAATTCTTAATAAGAACCACCTGAAAATGATGTATCATGCTCTAGTCAAGTCAATTCTGCAGTATGGCATAGTTGTTTGGGGAGGCTGTTTCAACTGTCATATTGCTGAATTATTTGTAGCACAAAAACTGATAATTAAAACTATATTAAACAAACCCAGGCTCTATCCAACGGATATGGTTTTTAGTGATTTTGAGGTCATGACTATACGTCAATTATACATAAAAACCGTAATTGAGTACTTAATAAAATATAGATCCGATTTTCCTCTCACAATAAACTCTACTCTTAATTATTATAATCTAAGGGCCACTGCTAACAAATATGTAACCTATAACACTAATATTGAATGTATAAGGAGGCAATTAATTTACATAGGTACTAAAATAATAAACCTCATTCCGAATCACTTTCTCATGGACAATAAGATCAGCGGAAAAATTAAACTGGATATAAAAAACTGGACATACAGTAATTTCTTCTTCCATTTAGATATATGACTCGAGATTTCTGCTCCAGCATTTTTTTTTTTTTTTCATTAGTTTTTTCATTTTTCAGTGGACTCGCTTACCTTTATTTTGAGTACCTATTCCTCTGTTTTCTTCCTTCCCCCCATTTCTCCCTTCCTTTTTTCCTCATTACTTCTCTTCTCTTCTTTGCCTGCCTATTACATGGGAAACCATAGTTGGCTAGGTATCTTCCTCTCTTTTTTTCTCTTCTCCAACACACCCAAACACTAAGTCCATGGTTTTTTATATTTGTAATTTTTATTGTGTTTTATTTGTTTCGTAAATCTTTGTAATTTTGTTTTGTCTTGTTTTGTGTGTTTTTAATAAATTGAATTGAATTGAATTGAAAAAATTGAAAAAAAAAATAGCCGTTTCGGTTACTGTGAAGATTATGATTCGATGTAACAGTATTTCAAACATGACCGATAGTTCTATGTTTGAATGCAACTAATGAATATTAATGTCAGTAGCATTTCTAAAGAATCTTTTATTTGACATTACTGGCTCGTGATAAGTTACTTAGTTGCTAAAACAGGTCTTGTTAATAGTGAAGATCTTGGCATTTGCGTGAACGAATCCATCCAAAGCTCCCAACCGTGGATTCAAATAATTTAAACAGGTTAATAGTCAAGTGGAGATTCTAAAAGCAATTATTATATATTTTACTTGTTACAAAATTGGGTCCTCTCATAAATTAATCACCTCCTGGCATCCAACGCGTTACAAATTGATGAACGAAAAATAGCAGAGGAATAAAATAATATTCAGTTTATTCTTTTTCCTCTGATGTTCTGGATGACTTCTACATCGGAAGTAATTTCATCACATGAAAAGTAATCTATGAACTCCCAGATAATCAGGTTGAAATCTGAGTGAATTAATTTTGAGGGGAGATGATAAGAATGGAATTGTAACGTTATAATAAAGCCGTTATTTGCTTTTGGCGTGGAATAATTGTATTCTACAACTTCCTCCTCTTACAATCCACCTTCAACTGTAAAGATTTTATCAACAAAGTTGTATTCGGCTGCCTCAAGTTTCAGTGTTGGAAGTGACACTTCTGCCTGCGCATAATCGCCACTCTCTCTCATTCTCTTCCACACTCTCTCTCTCATACTCTGTCCTCTACCGAAATTGGAATTGAAATTGGATGGAATAGAGTTATTCAGGTTATCTTCATTTGTGCTATAGTGCGATCAAGGTTATAAAATCAGCATAATTCGATCAAAATTGGTGTGCTATCCTTGTCTGTCATTGATCAAAGCAGATAGCTCTATTCTTTTCCATCCGAATCCGAACCAACTATGCATCGTAATCAAATTCAGTATAAATGAATTCACCGCTATGTGAACTACAGTATATGGAAATAAATGATAAATTTACAAAATATCATATTCCAAATATGGGTATTTTCAATCGTTACTAGCTGGCCCGGCGAACTTCGTACCGCCAAAAACTCAATGTATCTCATGTCACACTTGAATTTATCTGGTGAATAATGAAATTTATCTGACAAATTCGCGGCATGTGCCCATAAGAGGAGCCTCCAATCAAATGTATTCTTATATTTTGCATGCAAATATAATTGTATTGATCTTTTTTGGAGAATAAAGAATTTCAATTTCAATTTCAATTCATTTACATTTCAATACAAACTCCCTAGTCACGCCGTTATGAGGGGTTGAAACTCAGTTGTATGTCAAAAGGTAGGGTATTTGACCAATAACTCATCCCGAAAGTTACATTATTATATCTACAACAGTCTCCAATAATTTATTGAAGGGTTCTCATACATATGACTCACTCTATACTTACTGTATATCAATTTGTTGTAGATGTGGTTCAATCTTGCAGAAGCCAGTATAACTAATTCATGGAAACTACTATCATAGAGAAACAATAGCGTAAGTAGATATCCCATGGTATAGAGCGTTTATGTCTCATTTTTTACTGTTATCTCAAGCAGATTACTGTCGATTATTGTCTTTTTTAACTGTTTTGACCAGGTAAGAGTGTATGAACGGCACAATATGAGAGACTACCAGCGTCAAAAAGCTTCACGGGAAAGAACTACATGGACTATCAGCTTGAGATAACAGTAAAAGTTGCGACATAAACACCCTATACCATGGGATATCTACTTATGCTATTGTTTCTCTATGCTACTATTCACATGAAGGTTCATTCACATATGCGCGACTTTCCGATCCCTCTGTACTAGCATAGACTAAAATACACTATATTTGATTTGATTCACTTCATCTCTGGTACTAGGTTGACGAAGATTTTGAAAAGTCCCAATCAAATTTCACTGAAGCTTTTACACAAATTTTTCAAGCATTCGAGCATTACAAAAACAAGCATCTTATCAATTTTCACAATAATATTATTTATTATTATCTCACTAGAACATTTCACAAAACTCGGCAAGAGATTCGCATCTGATCTAGGAAGCCTCCTTCAGCAAAACCCACTCTTATCTGTTGTAGACCTCCATCAAATTAGAATGGAAAATTGTTTAAAAATTTTCCCGGAGCAAGGAAACGTTAGTATAATATAATTCTGCTAGGTACCATTGTGTCTCAGATATAATTCAGATTCCAATGAAGGATTAGTTCCAATCGATACACATTCGATTGTGCTCTAATAGGGTTGAGGTGAGTAGCCCTACTAGCTAATAATTGATAGTCACTGAGCCGTCAATTCAGAGCCATTAGCAAGGTGGGTTTCATCAATCTTGGACCAGCTCTACTGGAATTCAATGCACTTCTATGAATGGGGCATTCCATTATTATTGTTTCAATTCATCGTCACTGCCCTCTTCTTGTTCTACTTGTTCTTGTTCTTGTCCATGTTCTTGTTTTTGTTCTTGTTCTCGTTCTTGTTCTAGTTCTTGTTCTTGTTCTTGTTCTTGTTCTTGTTCTCGTTCTTGTTCTAGTTCTTGTTCTTGTTCTTGTTCTTGTTCTTGTTCTTGTTCTTGTTCTTGTTCTTGTTCTTGTTCTTGTTCTTGTTCTTGTTCTTGTTCTTGTTCTTGTTCTTGTTCTTGTTCTTGTTCTTGTTCTTGTTCTGTTCTTGTTCTTGTTCTTGTTCTTGTTCTTGTTCTTGTTCTTGTTCTGTTCTTGTTCTTGTTCTTGATCTTGTTCTGTTTTGTTCTTGTTCTTGTTCTTGTTCTTGTTCTTGCTCTTGTTCTTGTTCTTGTTCTTGTTCTTGTTCTTGTTCTTGTTCTTGTTCTTGTTCTTGTTCTTGTTCTTGTTCTTGTTCTTGTTCTTGTTCTTTCTTGTTCTTGTTCTTGTTCTTGTTCTTGTTCTTGTTCTTGTTCTGTTCTTGTTCTTGTTCTTGTTCTTGTTCTTGTTCTTGTTCTTGTTCTTGTTCTTGTTCTTGTTCTTGTTCTTGTTCTTGTTCTTGTTCTTGTTCTTGTTCTTGTTCTTGTTCTTGTTCTTGTTCTTGTTCTTGTTCTTGTTCTTGTTCTTGTTCTTGTTCTTGTTCTTGTTCTTGTTCTCAATCTTGATCGAGAATAATATTTTCATTTGCATTAATGAGGAAATCTATAGACATGTTGAGAATATTTAAGAAATTATGATAAGAAAAAGAAGATTAGCGTTCTATGCTCATTTTCTCAGAATGGATCTGTAGAGACAAAAGAATGAAACATTCAAGAAATAAAGTCGTAGATCCAAATTGAACTGGTAGAGTCTAAAAAGGATTTATGCAAAAATTAAATATAACAGAGGCAATATAACTAATAATATCGTGGGACCGAGCTTCGCTCTGGAGAACAAAAACATAAAAAAATGTATCACGAATGAAGAAATTATAATATATTTATTTATAGTTCATACAGAAAGGTTCTATCTAAACACAGTTACTTGAGATTAATTCCTAGAAGAATGCAAAACTCTCTTCCATGAAGGCTTGGTAGCACAAAAGTCGGTTAAATATAAATCCTGATTAATTTCACGTGAACCAAATCAGAGAATACCATTTCAAAAAGATGGCTTCTCTGACTGGTTCTACTGGAGTTGATCAGAATTAAAATTAAACCGGCATTTGTGCCACCGGCACCAAGTACCTAATTGAATAATAACAGAAGTTCAACAGCTGAGTCATAATTTTGACACAGTACCACACACATGAACTCGCTCACTCACTTTCATCATCAACAGACGACGAAATTATCAGCTGTTTTTCCAAGAATGAATAATAACAATCCTTTTAATGTCCTTCAGCGAGTATTCCCAGGGATGAGACCTAGTGAAATCGAATTTTTATATTATAAACCTACTATGTTCTGAATTTTGACACAGTCCCACACACATGAACTCGCTCACTCACTTCCATCATCAACAGACAACGAAATTATCAGCTGTTTTTCCAAGGATGAATAATAATCATCCTTTTAATGTCCTTCAGCGAGTTTTCTCAGGGATGAGACCTAGTGCAATCAAATTTTTATATTATAAACCTACTATGTTCTGAATTTCGTGAGAATCGTTAGAGCCGTTATCGAGATCCGGTGACATAGAAACATGAAAACATATAAACATCTGAACGTCTATACATCTGAACATATAAACAAAAATTGCTCGTTTAATAGTATAGGATTATAGCAGGACTACGATTTCAGCTTGAAGTTAATGTTTTCCCAGATGAAACCGGAATTGAAACTTGATCGTCGAAAAGACGAATCGCTCATAGTGTGAGGATGAAAAAGTATTGGAGACTAATTTCACTAATGGTAATAATTATGATAATGATTGATGGTGAATTACTGTGATCCTCATTAAGCAGGGAACCCACTATGCAGTCACCGTCAGGCACCGTCCAACACCGACCGTCACCGTCAGTCGCCGCCTTCACCGTCATTTTTCCGGCGATAACCCACTTGCCTGTCTGGTTAGCTCCGTCAGAAACCGGAGCTAACCAGAAGAAATGCATCAGTTGCGATGGAGAGTTCATCAGACAAGGAATTGGTAGTAATAGCCGAAGCATGTGCTGAAGAAGGAGAGATACAAAAACCGAGGAAGCATAGATACTGGGTGCACGAAATCTTCAGAAGAAGAAACGAATATGGTGAATTTCATCATTCGTTTGACGACTTGAAAAAAGACGAGGCTAAGTTATTTTTATATTTCCGCATGACTCCAAAGAAGTTCTACGAATTGCTCGAGTTACTGAAATTCCCAGTGAAAGACAGTAACTTCGGTGAGGTAATTGGTCCTGAGGAGCGGCTGGCCTTGACACTGAAGTAAGTAAATTTATAAATGTCATGTTACTTTCTCATTTGATTTTTCTAGCGATTCCATTTACGTTTGTCGTGATAACTATTATCACTAGTATTATAAAGGAACGGATACTCCCTAATAGCCTCTATCACCATTTCGTCCATACTCATCGCTAACAGAACAAAGGCGCACTACAACAAAACACTGGCCATGTGACTTCACTGATAGTTGAATGTCGACTGGAAGAATGATAAAAAAACGGCCCGGCTATCCGGCAAGAATGCCCCAAACAGCAATGGTGGCCGACGGTGACTGACGGACACGGTCGTGGCCGGTGACGGACGGGTATAGTGGGTTGCCGTTCGTTTAAAGCAATGCAAAGCAATGTTGCCGGTACGCAACGGTGACGGTCGGTACCGGACGGCGCCTGACGGTGATGGCATAGTGGGTTCCCTGCTTAAGTTTGCTTATACAAAATAAAAAATATTAAAGATATTCGATAATTTAATGGCGACAAAATTGAGTCACAAGGCGCGAGCGGAAGAAGGTTGATTTACTTCTTAAAATTACTTGTAGTTCTGTGAACATTAGACCTCGCGCAGTTATAAGCCACAGCTACCTCTAATACTATCCATCAGAGTAAATTCTGTTCTGTCTTGGCGTGTCGGCGAGATATCGGTGTGAAAACGGCTAATGGCTGTTTGAGTTGGTGTATCGACAATGCTAATCATCTGTTGTAAAAAACAACTACTATCATTAAAAGCTAATTTTCGACAAGACATACTGGTAACTGTTCAGCCCGAGTTGAAAGCAGAGAAAGGTAGAGAGGAAACGCTAAGCTAAATCGAAATATATATCTGTATGCGTGATTGCGTGCAATTGATAATCCACCCGACAGC
The DNA here is from genome assembly GCF_014356525.2 of Nilaparvata lugens. NCBI lineage: Eukaryota > Metazoa > Arthropoda > Insecta > Hemiptera > Delphacidae > Nilaparvata > Nilaparvata lugens. The sequence continues at coordinate 36,029,055 of NC_052512.1, forward strand.
TGATTAATCTGAAATATAATAAAGGAAAGAACTGGCTTATTCACGTATACGGGATAGGATATTAACGAATGACGCATCATCACGACTGACCTACTCAACTAATCAACTTGAAATTATGCATATAGATTCTTAATTTATCGATGATGGTTATATGCTTATTTCGAATTGTTCAAGATTTCAGTAAGTCAAGTTTACAGTCAGTCAAGATTTTATTCATTCATCCATATGCAAATACAATTAAGGTAGAAACACCAGGAATTCGCCCAAAACTGTTTCAAACCTTAATTTGGAATACACAGTCTAAAGGTTATTTTACTTATGTAACTTAAAAAACTTAATTCGCGCACAATTTTGAGTCCACAATAATGTATCTACTACAATTTTGAATTTGAAAGATTGATTAATTTCCAAATACAGAACCAAACAAAAATCTTCCTTCACAATTGCAAAAGATATTGAAAATTTCACTCAAATCAATTTTTTTCTTTTTTAATTAGACCCTTGCGGAGCACGGGTTACCTGCTAGTTATGAATGATTTTTCAGTATGATTTTAAAAGTAATATTGGACTATGGAGGGAATTCCTTTTCCTTTTATATATTATCCTTGAAATGCAAAATTTCAAAATGATATATACGTCGTCTTCGTGCAATTCAAAAAGGAACATCTAAACATAAATACATAAGAAGAAATGCGAAGCCGTCGACTTGAATCTTAGACCTCACTTCGCTTGGTCAAATATTTTCATCCCCTCTTCCCCCCTCATAAACATTGAACCACTTTTCATCAATCTCTTTCCCCATAGAATTATTCTTAACCGTAATACACTTTTTCCTCTTTCAACCTCCAAGAAATTCATTTCGTCATAATTAATTTCGCCTGAGGGTTAACTGCGCTGTGACCTGGGTAGGATCAAAGTGACCCTTAGATATGCGGGCTTAGCAAGGAATTAGCCCTGCGGAAACTGGGATGCTACGTAACTCCATCCCACTCTCTCACCCATGACTCCCGCTTTTTTATCTTGTTCTTCAAAGCATTCCTGATGCTTTTGCACCTCTTATGATTCTCCTTTTCAACCGAACCTCTTCATCATTCCTCATGCGTTAACCCACTTACAATGTGGGCTGCTCAACTTTAATAGTATCTTACGACACATGGACGGGAAGGGGGTTTTGCAGGCGAGAATGATGTTTCTAGTCGAGGTGTTAGCCGAGACTAGAATTTCATTCGAGCACTGCAAAAGACATTCTCTTCTAACTTCTAATATGAAGTTACACATACTTTCAACATGTTATAAGAAGTAATAACTTTTTGTAACATTCAAGAAGTGAGAATATTTTGTATTGTGCAACACAGAAAAACAAAAAGAATACTGGTTACTTTTGTATCAATCATCTGGTCTACTGTCAACTCCATCACCAGAGGTCATTTCAGACTGTTATAGTATACTTGATAGAACCGCAGTGAATATTTGGTGCATAATTTGAACACATCATTCACATTTTTGGATTTATAGGGATTGGCTGCGAAAGGGTCTTTGGGCGAAACTCATATCAACTGCACCAACAGAATTTCTTCATTATGAAGATTCCACTCACTTCCAGGCCATGATTCTCACTGACTGTTAATAGAGTTTTACGTCTACTTCTTCTTCTTCTTTTTCTTCTTCTTCTTCTTCTTTTTCTTCTTCTCCTTCTTCTTCTTGTTCTTCTTTTTTCTTCTTCTTCTTATTCTTCTTCTCTTCTTCTTCTTCTTCTTCTTCTTCTCTTCTTCTTCTTCTTCTTCTTCTTCTCTTCTTCTTCTTCTTCTTCTTCTCTTCTTCTTCTTCTTCTTCTCTTCTTCTTCTTCTCTTCTTCTCTTCTTCTCTTCTTCTTCTTCTTCTTTTTTTTCTTCTTCTTTTCTTCTTCTTCTTCTTCTTCTTCTTCTTTTTCTTCTTCTTCTTTTTTTTCTTCTTCTTCTTCTTCTTTCTTCTTCTTCTTCTTCTTCTCTCTTCTTCTTCTTCTTTTCTTCTTCTTCTTTTCTTCTTCTTCTTCTTCTTCTTCTTCTTTTCTTCTTCTTCTTCTTCTTCTTCTTCTCTTCTTCTTCTTCTTCTTCTTCTTCTTCTTCTTCTCTTCTTCTTCTTCTTCTTCTTCTTCTTTCTTCTTCTTCTTCTTCTTCTTCTTCTTCTTCTCCTTCTCCTGTCTTCTTCTTCTTCTTCTGAATCAATCCTTCTCCAATTTGTTCAAATGAAGTAAAGAAAATCATGGTAAGATCTGAAGTAATCAATAGTTGAGAATAATAATTCCATTTCGTATTTTCTCTCGATTCTATATTATTTTTTTCGCTCCCTGTTGACGTAAGGTGGAAATTGTGAAGGAAACAGAAGTCGTAGATAATATTGCGCACTGGCATTTTCTCTCAATGTTATATTTTTGTTTCGCAAGACAAGAAAAACAATCAACGTAGTGGAAAACATGAAAAGCACTCCGATCCCTGTCGAAGTCATCATTGAGACGCTTTTCCAATTTTCACCTTTATTTTTCTTTTCTGCTGCACTGAACAACTTCTCCTCAATAAGAGAATTCTTACTTCTCCTGAGACGCTATGATACTGTGGCTTTATTCATGGAATATTCGAGATTCCCATGATATAATATTTTCATCAATCTTTACCACAGAATACAGCATCATAGAGGGGTTCTCTGTCTAAAAACTATGATGAATGAAAGGTTTGGCTTATACACGTATGGGATAGGAAATTCACGAATGACGCATCATCACATCTGAATTACTAAACTGTTCATATTGAATTTTCACATATAGATTACTAGTAGCTCTGTGAACAGTAGATCTCATGCAGTTCCCTCATCCATAAATACCTGATTGAAACTATAGACCTTATGGAAATAATACCTTATAGACTGGCCTCTCCACACATCTGTGTAATCACTTGTCAGCTGATTTATGATGAATAATTCTATAGTCTGATTTTTTTACTTTCCTTGCCCTATTACCATAGGTAAGGAAAGTATTGCTCTCCGAAAAAAATCAAGGTACCCCAATTTCTAAATTTCTATACGTTTCAAGGTCCCCCGAGTTCAAAAAAGTGGTTTTTGGGTATTGGTCTGTATGTATGTATGTGTGTGTGTGTGTGTGTGGTGTGTGTGTGTGTGTGTGTGTGTGTGTGTGTGGTGTGTGTGTGTGGTGTGTGTGTGTGTGTGTGCGTGTGTGTGTGTGTGTGGTGTGTGTGTGTGTGGTGTGTGGGTGTGTGGTGTGTGGTGTGTGTGTGTATATGTGTGTATGTGCGTCTGTGTACACGATATCTCATCTCCCAATTAATGGAATGACTTGAAATTAGGAACTTAAGGTCCTTACACTATAAGGATCCGACACGAACAATTTCGATCAAATGCAATTTAAGATGGCGGCTGAAATGGCGAAAATGTTGAAAAAACAGGGTTTTTCGTGATTTTCTCGAAAACGGCTCCAACGATTCTGATCAAATTTATACCTGAAATAGTCATTGATGAGCTCTATCAACTGACACAAGTCTCATATCTTTGAAATTTCCAGGAGCTCCGCCCCATCTATGAAACGTTTGATTTTAGATTCCCAATTATCAGGCTCCAGATACAGTTAAAACGAAAACTTCCAAGTGGAAAAGATTGAGCATAAAAATCTCTACAATTAATGTTCTGTAACATTTTCACCTAAAATTTAAAATAAGCTCGAAATTAGAGAAAATGGTATTATTTCAATTGCAAACTGTTGGCAACTGCATTCACTATGAAGAGATAGCAGATCTCGTGTGTATCGAGCGTTATTGTCCTGTCACCAGCTGACTCAGATCTTTGAATAGTAAACTAGTATGCGCGGGAACACTAGCGTCAGGTGATCAATTTTCATAACGGCAAGGAAAGTTGTGTGAGTGCGCCACACCAGATTTCTACTCCAATATTGGCGTATGAAGGAGGCTCCTTTTTCCTTTTATATTATCCTCGAAATCCGAAATTTCCAAAAACCTTGTATATACGTCGACGCGCAATTTAAAAAGGAACATACATGTCATATTTCATGAAAATCTATTACCGCGTTTTGTCGTAAATGCGTAATATGTATACTAAAATAGATGGTGTAAAGTGATCTCACTTTAAAGTGCTATCTGTATGGTTCTCTATCCCCTGCTATTTAGTCCCTACGCACTAGATCACTCATCACTGTCTATAAGAGAATAGCTCATTATTATCATTATTGCTTTGCTATTCTCTCATCTCTATGAATTACGCTATTTCCACAAAATCCTTTTTAGTCAGTGCCTGTCGTGCATGGAAAGCACTTCCTGTTTCTATCAGGTCCATCGAGAGCCGAGCGAGCTTCATCCTGACTTTAAAAAAACATCTTTTGGAACAAATGACTGAAACTGTCCAGTCCTAGAACGATCACATGACAATCATCCCTCACCCATCCCACCAATGCAAACCTGCAAACCTGTTATAGAATAAATTGTATATATATATATATATATATATATATATATATTATATATATATATATATATATATATATATTAAATAAACTCATGTTATTTTATTCACTGCATACTACTGTGTATTACTAAAAGTTGATTACTCTGATCTACTTTCAGCCTACTCCATTTTTTTAATTAATGATTTGATCTTATCTACCTATATAATTATTTTACTTTATTAATTTTCTGTTTTTCCTTCTCTTGAATATTCATATTAATGAAAACTTTTACAATATTTCCATTTATGAATGAATCCTTAGTTGAATTGATGAAATTAACGTTTTGGTAGAGAGTTAGTGGGGAGGATATTTTGTATATTCTTTCCGAAGAATAGACATTGATATGTCCAAAGCTCCGCCAATTTATGTAGATGCATAGCAATAATATCTTTAGTTATTACAAATTGTTTTTTTTGTATCATATATACAGTTCATTAATTATTTTCTTAGTCTATATTATGTAAATTCATCTATAACTTTGCCGTATTGTAGGCTATTTTATATAAGTGTATAAGCCAGTATATATTGTAATCTACATGAATAAAGTACTCAATCAATCAATCAATTCCCTATATATTTCTCGACTTACATTGTACAATATAACGGAAATATGGTATTGAATGCTAATTTTTGTGGCTGATCCAGCCACAAAAAATTAAGATTCTATTTCGGTAGGGTGGGGATACATCCCCACATCCCCCTAGATACGCCCCTGGTTAAGGCGTTAATCTCACTACAATAACTTAAACTTTGAGGGTAGAGGTGTGTGATTGTTCATATGTTAATTACTGTACAGTTACAGTATAGTATACAGAAGCTGTACAGACACTCTGTAGACCTCCTCGTTACACGGGACATCTCAGGCACCCCAAAGGAGAGCCTGCGAGGGTATGGAGCCACATGATCTCACCCTGTAAAATCCCTTCCTTTGTGGTGGGGGTGCTAGGAGGAGGGATGCAAGCCGACCTCGTGAAAGTTCGTGAAACCTCGTGCAAGTTCGTCGTGAGCTCGAGAAGTGATCTGCTCATTTCTCTGTTACTCTGTAGTGGTGAACCGGACGACGGTTGCAATGCTCCCCGGAACCCACTGGATATGAGGCACCTTCTACATGACTATTCGTAAGTGATTTTTTCTCTTTTCCCAACATCTCACATCTCAATCACAAAAACTATCAATATAATTCTTCTCTCTCAACATTTTTCAACCCCAAAAAATATCCCCCACTTTTTAAAAGCTGCAGACTCACCGAAAACTCTTTATCGAATTTTTAGAGACCCCGGGAACTCTTGGCACACCCCCTTCGAACGTCTGTGAGGGTTGGAATTCAGTTGATATCCCTTGATAAAATCTGGGGTTCAGATTGTTGTCTTTGGAAAACCACATTCATGTGTCTGGAAGGGGAGTAAAGTATGTCACACGCCCTTAAATCCTCAGTACGTGTTTATTGCATGCAGCTCATATTTCTAATAAAAGATCATATAAAATCTCTCCATTTGAGTCGGTTGAATATAATGTTGGCTTATACACTCATATATTATAGTAATAAAGGAAAGAAATAGCTTATTTATACACGTACGGGATAGGGAATTCACGAATCATCACGTATGAACTACTGAACTGATTAACTTGAAATTTAGCTAATGGATTCTCAATCCACCAAGACTGATTATAGGCCAACTTTCAATTCTTCAAGAGTTTATTACGACAAGTTATAAGTTTCTCAAGTTTTTGATTAAACCCTTACGAAGCCCGGGTTACCTACTATAGTCAAGTCAAGTTAAGTCAAGTCACAAATAAGTTTATTTCTTAATCTTTCTAAGATTATAAATTAATGTTTCATACAGAGCTTAAAATTAAACAACATACAAATCTAAAATGGTACTACATGTGTTTATTAAACTATCATACCTAATGATTTACAATGTAAAAGTTATAATTATATAATATTATAATTTCAGTTGTAATTTCACATGCCTACATAGGTGTAAAACCTGTGCGTATACACAGGACAAACTTTAGTATGAAATAAATGACAATGCAGATAATAATTCAATCGATTTTAGAAAGTTAGAGGAATAAAAATATGGAATCCAATGTGAACTCCAATAATAGTAATCTATTTTACATAAAACAGCGGAGTTTTAACAAATATTGTCGATTCTTGGATAAAGAAGAATACTCATACTAACAATATGCAACCGGATTATTATGAATTATTATTATTATTATTAAAACTATTAGAATTTGAAAGGGAAATAACCTACTCTTGAGAAAGAAACGCATTAGAAGTGTTTTCAAAATAGGCTTCATGATAATTAAACAAATATGGTATTTTCATTTTCAAGTACTTTCATTGGTTTCCATGTGTATTGGGTTTCCAGATTTTCAGGATAAATAAATTCAAATGAAATAAATTTATTCTCACAATTTTCAACTAATACAGTACAGTTACAGTACATTCATATTATACCCTTACGTTATGAGAGACTCACATGTAGGCTTAAGCCTGTGTTTGTGAGGGCCTGGCGTAATTCGCTGAATTTAAAATCAATAAACCAAATTATGAAAATTAATATTAAATGTATTCTCATAAGAGGAACCTGTGTTATCTTCTTTCATTAGTGCAATAATTGTCTTCAAACACTGCATGCTGAAGATCGTCATCCATATTTCCATGTGAATATCATTAGCTATTTGCAAAAGATAAAAATATTCTCATGGAAAAAGCTCAATCCATAAAGGTTTGGGAAATGGGGATAACATTATACTTTTTTACCTGCAAGTCTGTTTTTAAAACCTAGTTCATTAATATCCAAACTGCAAAACGAAGTATGTTGAGAATTTGAAGAGGGGGAATGTTCCATGAAACATGTACATGGATTTAATAAAGAGGTTTAAATAAAAATGTCGCTGTTCTTCAAATCTCTTAATACTTAGAAGCTCAAAACTCATTTATCTGTACTCATATTTGAATAGGAAATACGAGGGATTGGATGGGAGAAAATGTATTGTACATGGAACGCTCATAAGTGGAAATTCCGAGAGTAAAATAATTTTACAACATAATATTCCTTTGAACACTGTATTCTGAAGTTTGTCCAACTTTACTGTCCATATATTCTTTCAGATTCTTATTATTTGATAAGCATGTGAATTGAATCAAATTAAAAACATCGACGACAAAAAGCATTAACCAGTCTTGACTAAATGTATTTAATGGTAATGTAAGTTGAACAATAATGTAATAAGTAATGTAAATTACAATAATGATGACCTTTACAGTTTCTAAAGGTGCGTACAGATATACGCGCCGCGAACATGAGCAATTCACTTCTAATCAGCTGATGCCAAGCTTTTATATCTGTTTCTCACCGTTTCTGTGAAAATACAGATATAGTCAGCTGATTAAAAGTGAATTGCTCATGTTCGCGGGGAGCGTATATCGGTACGTACCTTAAGACATGACAAAAACATTGCAAATAATATTTTTGATTGTATGAGATGCGAATGGATTTGTTGTGATTATCAAGAAAATCGCCCTACAATTAATTTTATTTAGGAAGAATCCAAATCTTTGAATCTTCATCCTAAATGACTTCAATACCGTTTACTTTCAAAATCAAATAAAATAAAAGTTTTTATTCACAATTCAAACAATCGATGATCTTGCAGAAATACCCAGTTACAGAAATACTTTGAAGGATAATAAAATAAACTTACGCTGTTACGTGTTTTCCACTCTCTTGTATGGGATGGGATCATGGACCCTCAAACAGAGCCATATGGATAAGTTGGAAGCCTTTGAGATGTGGTGCTACCGCAGGATGTGGCGGATACAGTGGACAAATAGAGTCACCAGCATGGAAGTTCTAGTGAAAATGAAGAAACAATGTGTAATTGTTTACACTATGAAAAAGAGAAAACTCCTGTATCTTGGACATCTGATGAGAAGCCACAAATATATGTCTGCCTCTGCAGACTATAGTTCAAGGAAAAATCAGCGGAAAAAGGAGTGTTGGAAGGCGACGTGTTTCCTGGCTTAAAAATTTGAGGGATTGGTTTGACTGCAGCAGCAAAGACTTGTTTCGAGCGGCAGTGAATAAGATCCGGATTGCTGTGCTGATAGCCAACCTCCGATAGGAGACGCACTAGAAGAAGAAGAAGATAAACTATCATCATAGAACAATAGCGTAAGTAGATATCCCATGGTATAGGGAATTTGTCGCAACTCTTACTGTTATCTCAAGCCGATTACTGTCGATTATTGTCAATTTTTACTGTTTTGTTGGGGTGATAGTGAATGAACGGCACAATTTGAGAGACTACCAGCGTCACACAGCTGCATAGGAAAGGAACTATGTGAACTATCGGCTTGGGATAACAGTAAAACTTGCGCCATAAACGCCCTATACCATGGGATATCTATGCTATCGTTTCTCTATGCTATCATCTCTCATCCTATCAAAATACTTGGATTATTGTGATAAATATTGTACTTTTTAACGTAGGAGTAGATGGAATCTCACGTGACGGAGTTTTTTCTTGATTGTTCTCAATTCGATCAGTTATAAATGGAATGGGTGGCTATAGTAATAATTATAGTAAAACGCTTCAGTAATATAATTATGTTCCTATAAATTTACGATTACAAAACATGGTATGTAATAATATTCCACTATAATTTTTTTCCAAGGCCTTTTAATGTTATATCCTGTCATAATCATCCTGTCATAATTCATTGCGTGCAATTATAACAATTTTCCCATTCATTCATTCATAACATCAGCTGAGGCTGTTTGGGAGCTATCACACAGACAGACAGACCTCCACTGACACATGATTTCAGCTGGTTAATGTACAACATAATTTACAACTACTACAACAACAAACTGATAACGTGTTGAGATATCAATGTGCGGCTTTTGCCATCCATTTTCTCTTGGAACTCTGTGTCAAAATCATGTATCGTGAATTTGGATTCATATGTGAGACAAAGATGTTGAAGCGACAGAGTAATTTCTGAATAGTAATTTCTATGATTTATGTTGCTTTCCATGACGAAACAGTATACAGAGTGGGTGAAAAGTCCGAGAACGGTTCAATATCTCATACACAAAGGTTATTTGACGGAGGGTGTGATTGGGGATCCTACTCAAATTGAAATTACTACTTTACTAAGACTTCAAAAATCAGGTCCCCGATCTTGGATCCGCCATATTGAATGAAACTTTATTTTTTTAAATAGGAAGGTGGTCATGCGATACATGATTTCGATACGAAATTTCAAGAAAAAGAGAATGGCGAAAACCGCATATCGATATCTCAAACCGTTCAGAAGATATTCATATTATTAATCAATATCATGCATATCAGAAATGAAATTAATACATAAGTGGTATTGATTAATACTGTGAATATCTTCTGAACGATTTGAGATATCGATGTGCGGTTTCCACCATTTATTTTTTCTCGAAATCTCGTATCGAAATCACATATGTATCGCATAACAACCATCCTATTTAAAAAAATAAAGATGCATTCAATGTGGCGGATCCAAGATGGTTGACCAGATTTTTAAGTCATAGTAAAGTACAGTAGTATTTTCAATTTGAGAGGGATCCCCAATCACACCCACCTTGGAGTCACAATCTTCCATGAGATATA
>NC_052512.1:36039322-36174322 GCF_014356525.2 Nilaparvata lugens
CTAGACAGATTGACCGAGGCCCTGAATTTATTGTAGAGGAGTTAGCAAATTCTTGTCTAAGTATCAATTATGAATCGTTGCGATAGAGTCTAATTTGAGAAATATTCTTTGAAATTAATTTTTTTGATGTTGTAATTTTGAAACACGTGATTAAATAGCGTATTGGTTACTGTGAAGATTATTATTCGATGTAACAGTATTTCAAACATGACCGATAGTTCTATGTTTAATGCAACTAATAATATAATGTCAGTAGCATTTCTAAAAAATCTTCATTTAAACATTCCTGCTCGTGATAAGTTACTAGTTGCTAAAACAGGTGTGTTAATAGTGAAGATCTTGGCATTTGCTTGAACGAATCCATCCAAAGCTCCCCATCGTGGATTCATATTAATATTCAAACAGGTTAATAGTTGAGTGGAGATTTAAAAGCAATTATTATATATTTTCCTTTTACAAATTGGGTCCTCATAAATCAATCACCTCTGGCCACTAACGGGTGGGACCGTACAAATGAATGAACGAGAATAGCAGAGAATAAAATAATTCAGTTAATTATTTTTCCTCTGGTGTTCTGGATGACTTGTACATCGAAGCAATATCATCACATGAAAAGTTCTATGAACTCCCAGATAACAGGTTGAAATCTGAGTGAATTAATTTGAGGGAGATGATAAGAATGGAATTGTACGTTAATATAAAGCCGTATTTGCTTTTGGCGTGGAATAATTGTATTCTACAACTTCCTCCTCTGACAATCCACCTTCAACTGTAAAGATTTTATCAACAAAGTTGTATTCGGCTGCCTCAAGTTTCAGTGTTGGAAGTGACACTTCTGCCTGCGCGTAATCGCCACTCTCTCTCATTCTCTTCCACACTCTCTCTCTCATACTCTGTCCTCTACCGAAATTGGAATGAAATTGGATGGAATAGATTTATTCAGGTTATCTTCATTTGTGCTATAGTGCAATCAAGGTTATAAAATCCATAATCTGTTCAAAATTGGTCTGCTATCATTGTCTGTCATGATCAAAGCAGATAGCTCCATCCTTTCATCCAACCCTCTCTGCATTATATAAAATTCATTGTATGAATCAACCGCTATGTAAACTACAGTATATGGAAATAAATGATAAATTTACAAAATTACGTTCAAATATGGGAATTTTTATCAGATACTAGCTGGCCCGGCGAACTTCGTACCGCCAAAAACTCAAGTATCTCATGTCACACTTGACTTATCTGGTGAATCATGGATTAAACACCTATGAGGGGTTGAAACTCAGTTTGTATGTCAAAAGTAGGTATTTGACAATAACTCATCCAATAATTTATTGAAGGGTTCCCATCATATGACTCACTCTATACTTACTGTATATCAATTTGTTGTAGTGTGGTTCTATCTTTCAGAAGTCAGTATATCTAATTCATGGAAATTACTATTCACAGGAAGGTTTATTCACATGTGCGCGACTTTCCGATCCCTCTGTAATAGCAGAGACTAATATAAGTATATTTGATTGATTCACTTATCTCTGGTACTAGTTGAGGAAGATTTTGGGAAAGTACAAATCGAATTTCAGTAAAGCTTTTTCACAAATTTTTACCAGCATTTTTATCATTATTCAAGCATTTTATCAATTTTCAGAATAATATAATAATTATTATCTCACTAAAGCAACACACAAAACTCGGCAAAGGATTAGAATCTGATCTGGAAAGCCTCCTTCAGCAAAACCCCCTCTAATCTGTTGAATACCTCCATCAAATTACAATGGAAAGTGTTTAAAAATTTCCTGCTGCAAGGAAACGTTAGTATAATATCTTCTGCAAGGTACCATTGTGTCTCAGGTATATTCAGATTCTAATGAAGGATTATTTCCAATCGATACACATTCGATTGTGCTCTAATAGGGTTGAGGTGAGTAGCCCTACTACCTAATAATTGATAGTCACTGAGCCGTCAATTCAGAGCCATTAGCAAGGTGGTTTCATCAATCTTGGTCAGCTCTACTGGAATTCAATGCACTTCTATGAATGGGCATTCCATTATTATTGTTCCAATTCATCGGCACTGCCCTCTTCTTGTTCTACTTGTTCTTGTTCTTGTTCTTGTTCTGTTCTTGTTCTTGTTCTTGTCTTGTTCTTGTTCTTGTTCTTGTTCTTGTTCTTTTCTTGTTCTGTTCTTGTTCTTGTTCTTGTTCTTGTTCTTGTTCTGTTCTGTTCTTGTCTTGTTCTTGTTCTTTTCTTGTTCTTGTTCTTGTTCTTGTTCTTGTTTTTGTTCTTGTTCTTGTTCTTGTTCTGTTCTTGTTCTTGTTCTCAATCTTGATCAAAATAATATTTTCATTTGCAGCAATAAGGAAATCTATAGACATGTTGAGAAGATTTCAGAAATGATGATAAGAAAGAGAAGATTAGCGTTCTATGCTCATCGCATTGTTCAGAATGGATCTGGAGAGACAAATGAATAAAATATTCAAGAAAATAAGTGGTAGATCCAAGAAATTGAACTGGTAGAGACTAAAAGGATTTATGCAAAAATTAAATATAACAGAGGCAGATTTACTAATAATATCGTGGACCGAGCTTCGCTCTGGAGAACAAAAACATAAAAAAGTATCACGAATGAAGAAATTATAATATATTTTCTATAGTTCATACAGAAAGGTTCTATCTAATCACAATGACACAGTGAAAGAGTATGCATTCTAGAAGAATGCATAAATCCTTTCACAAAGGTCCGGTTGCACAAAAGTCGGTTAAATTTTAATCCTGATTAATTTCTCGTGAACCAAATCAGAGATACCATTTCAAAAGATAGTTTCTCTGATTGTTCTGCTGGAATTGTTCAGGATTAAAATTAAACCGACTTTTGTGCGACTGGCACCAAGTACCTGATTGAATGGTTACAAAAGTTCAAGAGCTGAGTCATAATTTTGAACAGTCCAACAAACATGAACTCGCTCACTCACTTTCATCATCAACAGACGACGAAATATCAGCTATTTTTCCAAGAATGATAATAACAATCCTTTTATGTCCTTCAGCGAGTATTCCCAGGGATGAGACCTAGTGAAATCGAATTTTTTATTATAAACCTACTATGTTCTGAATTTGACACAGTCCCACACACATGAACTCGCTCACTCAATTCCATCATCACAGACGTCGAAATTATCAGCTGTTTTTACAAGGATGATGATAACTATCCTTTTAGTGTCCTTCAGCGAGTATTCCCAGGGATGAGACCTAGTGCAATCAAATTTTATATTAAAACCTACTATGTTCTGATTTCGTGAGAATCGTTAGAACCGTTTTCGAGATCCGGTGACATACAAACATGAAAACATATAAACATTTTAACACTTATACATCTGAACATATAAACAGAATGGTCGTTTAATAGTATAGGATTACACCAGGACTAAGATTTCAGCTTGAAGTTAATGTTTTCCAATATGAAACCGAAATTGAAACTTGATCGTTGAAAGCCGAGTCGCTCATAGTGTGAGGATGAAAGAGTATTGGAGACAATTTAAATAATGGTAATAATGATGATAATGGTTAATGGTGAATTACTGTGATCCCCATTAGTTTGCCAATACAAAATTAAAAAAAAAGATATTCAATAAATTAATGTCGACAAAATTGAGTCACAAGGCGCGAGCGGAAGAAGGTTGATTTACTTCTTAATATTACTTGTAGTTCTGTGAACATTAGACCTCGCGCAGTTATAAGCCACAGCCTCCTCTAATACTATCCATCACAGTAAATTCTGTCCTGTCCTGTCGTGTCGGCGAGATGTAGGTGTGAAAACGGCTATGGCTGTTTGAGTTGGTGTATCGACAATGATAATCATCTGTTGTAAAAAACACTACTATCATTAAAAGCTAATTTTCGACAAGACATACTGGTAACTGTTCAGCCCGAGTTGAAAGCAGAGAAAGTAGAGAGGAAACGCTAAGCTGAATCGAAATATATATCTGTATGCGTAATTGCATGCAATTGATGATCCAACTGACAGCTAATTAATCTAAAGGAAGAACTGGTATTCACGTACGGGATAGGAAATTCACGAATGAGGCATCATAACGTCTAACTACTCAACTTAGACTATTAACTTGAAATTATGCATAAAGATTCTTAATTTACCGAGAATGGTTATATGCTTATTTTGGATTCTTCAAGATTCAGTAAGTCAAGTTTACAGTCTGTCAATATTTTACCTATTTTATTCATAGCCTATGCAAATACAATTAAGGTAAAAACACCAGGAATTTGCCTAAAACTGCTTCAAACCCTTGATTTGGAATACACAGTCTACAGTTACTTACGTAACTTAAATGATTACTAAATCGCACACAATTTGAGTCCACAAAAAGTATCTACTACAATTTTGAATTTATAAGATTAATCGATTTCCAAACAAAAATCTGCTGCTAGTCTGAATGATTTTCAGTATGATTTCCAAAGTAATATTAGACTATGGAGGAATTCCTTTCCCTATATTATCCTTGAAATGCAAAATTTCAAAATGATATACATCATCTACTTGCAATTCAAAAAAGGAGCATATAAACAAAAAAGAAATGCGAAACCGTCGACTTGCATCTTAGACCTCACTTCGCTCGGTCAAATTTTCATCCCCTTTTCCCCCCTCATAACATTGAACCACTTTTCATCAATCTCTTTCACCATAGAGTTATTCATTACCGTGATACACTTTTTCCTCTTTCAACCTCCAAGAATTTCATTTCGTCATAATTAATTCGCCTTAGGGTTAACTGCGCTGTGACCTGGGCAGGATCAAGTGACCCTTAGATATGCGGCTTAGAAAGGAATTAGCCCTGCGGAAACTGGGATGCTACGTAACTCCATCCCACTCTCTCACCCATGACTCCCGCTTTTTATCTTGCTCTTCAAAGCATACCTGATGCTTTTGCACCTCTTATGATTCTCCTTTTCAACCGAACCTCTTCATCATTCCTCATGCGTTAACCCACTTACAATGTGGGCTGCTCAACTTTAATAGTATCTTACGTCACATGGACGGGAAGGGACCTTTTGCAGGCGAGAATGATGTTTCTAGAATAGAATAAATAGAATACATTTTATTGATCAACAAATATATACATATACATGATCTCGTCACGTCGGTCAGGTACAAAGGAAAGTGATAAACATTTACATAGATGGAGTAACTTAGATAGGCTACGGTACACAATATAAAAAAATGTCAGATAACGTGTAAAACTTTGCCTTATCAAGACTACTTTACAATTAATTCATTATGTGGTAACAAATTCGCTGCTGAGGTATTCCTCTAATGTATAGAGCACCCTGGTTTTTAGTATCTTCTTCACTTTTTTCTTGAACATATCTTTTGGAAGGTTTGTGATTACTGAGGGCAGTTTATTGAACAGTACGAACTGTTGATATTTATGGCTCTTTTTATGGATTTGTGCAGTCTTATGGTGGGCTTTACCAAATCGAACTTTTTCCTGTATCATGTTTAGAGATTCAGATTGTTAAATAAAAGTATTTTCATTTTCTCTTATGGAAACCACATTGCTGTAAATGTACATGTTAGCCAGGTGTAGTCGAGGTGTTGGCCGAGACTAGAATTTCATTCGAGCACTACAAAACATTCACGTCCAAGTACGTACAAGTAACGTATTTTTCGTCATAATAATCTTAATAAGAATAATTGAGAAATAGAAAACATTACCTGCTTGTGCTGAAGCTACTACATGCATTATGAACATAACCTAGTTTACAAATTCCGAATCAGAAATTTTGTGGAAGTTCACAACTTTCACCTGAGAGCGCTGAAGGTGTTTTCTTTGTAGCAGTTTTGCTGTTCCTCTTTCGGACTGGGAAACATACACGACTGTAAATAAAAAATATGGTTTCATTACAGTAGAGTATGATGTAATGAGAGTTATAAGTTCATTTGTTCTACAAACAGCTGTTTACCGGCTTGATTTCATGCATGGAAAACAGCTGAGATTGAATGACTATTACAAAAAATCTTTTTTGTTCATGGGCTTATTTCAAACTCTTCATATTCCACTCAGTCAAGTTTTAAAATAGACCCTTGCGGAGCACGGGTTACATGCTGGTCATACAAATGTGAGATTCACGTTTGAAATCATGAAATTATAGGAATAGCATACTTTTCATAGTGATATTCTAGTATTAAAGTGAGTGAACTCTTCATGGCAGACAAAGTTTCTCCACCACATTATATAGTATAGAGAGTGGGTGAAAAGTCCGGAACGTCTCAATATCTCATACTCAAAGGTAATTTGACGGTGGGTGTGATTGGGGATCCTACTCAAATTGAAAATACTACTCTACTATTACTTTTAAATTCTGGTCCGCCATCTTACATACGCCATTTTGAATGCAACCTTATTTTTTGGTATAAGAAGGTGGTCATGAAATACATGATTCCGATACGGGATTTAAAGAAAAATGGAAAGCGATAATCGCCATCGATATCTTAAACCGTTTCGACGATTTTCCATTATTATCAATAATATTGATGGCTACATTGGATATTTTGCGGGAAGTAATGTAACACGAGCCTCTGGAATTGCAGTTTTCGTATCAACCAATAAGGGGATTAATTGCTCAAGATTAGATATGAAATTCAGGGTGCTGATTCCATTTTGTTGAAATTCGAAATATCTAACTACTGTTTTAATGTTTTAAGTTTATATAGATGGCAAGCTTTTTGTATTGATACCTTCTTAAATGACCTTGCTGGTGGCTTCTTGGAGAATGACAAAGGCAGCAATAACTCTATAATTTTAGGTGATATTAATATAAATATTAATGACATAAACAATGATAAGGCATTCGAATATTGGAAATAAGCTCTAATGGATTCGAATCTCTGTCAACATTGACACTCGAGTGACAAATGTAAGTTCTACCTGTATAGATCACATTTTCTTCAAATCAAAATTCAACGCTAATAAAATACATAGTGCGGTATTGAATCACATATCACTGATCACAGCTGTATCAGCTTCATTGTCCCTTATCAAAAACACAAATGATAATGATTGGTTCCACAAATTAGGAAAAAAGTAGATTATAAAAACTAATAGTTTACTATTAAAGCATGACTGGAGGCGTATTCTCGCCTATGATAATGTTGATGTAAAATTTTCTGCTTTCATGAATGTGCTTAATTCTTACATAGACGATGCTACTTCTCAATTTTCACAATTGCAATCGAAAAAGCATTATAAATTTCTAAAGCCATGGATGATGAAAAGTTTGTGCTCGGAATAAAGAATCGAGACAAACTCTATAAAAAACTTTCTAAAAACCCTCATAATGTCCAACTTAAAATATTTTATAACTTCTAAAAATAAAATAGTCAAATTAATTAAGGAGCAGAAGGTGAAATATTTTTCTAATTTGAAAGCCTACCCTCCCAAGCGACAGTGGGAGATTATTAATAGTTACTGTGGTCAATCATCCTCTAAGAAAAATCCAATATCTTTGAATATTGATGACTCTGTGATTTGGATTCTGGCAGATAAATTCAACGATTATTTCATAAGAAATTCTGGACAAATTGTTTCATCTATAGCTGATTTAGATGATGCTACAAAAAAATCGTATGAACGCAAATTCAAAACTTATCGTTCCTGTAATTCTTTGTTTTTAAGGCCGGTCACTCCTGACGAACTGTTGTATGAAATAAATTCATTAAAAAAGGGCAAGTCTCCAGGTCCTGACTCAATTTGTTCTGAACTTCTCAAGGCTATATCTACTTCAATAGTTCCGATTCTATGTGATATCTTCAACACTTCTTTCTTGGAGGGTAGATTTCCTGCCGATCTAAAAATGCCAAGGTGATACCTATTTTCAAATCTGGATCACATAGGCCTACCGACATTTCTAATTACAGACCAATTTCTTTGCTCTCTATTTTTTCTAAATTACTTGAAAAACTATTCAAGAAGCGATTAATCGGTTTTTACAAGCAATTCAAATTTTTCAATAAGCAACAATATGGGTTTCAGGAGGGTCTGAACACTGAGCATGCTTTGCAAAATTTCATGTCTGGAATCTATAATGGGATAAACAAACCGTATACGAGTAGAACTTCGGGTCTATTCCTGGACATAAAAAAAGCCTTTGATACGGTAGATCATTGCATTCTTTTACGCAAATTGCATGAATCTGGTATCCGGGGGATGGCCTTTAGATGGATCGAGTCATACCTGTATAATCGTAGACAATATGTGTCCATTGGTGAATTTAGTAGTGAATTGGCTTTGATCACCTGTGGTGTACCTCAGGGATCGGTATTGGGTCCGATCCTTTTTTTGATTTACTTAAATGATCTCTTTTCCATAACTTTCAAGGCTCTTTAACTTCTTTTGCAGATGATACTGCGTTAGCATATTCTTCTGACAGTGAGATAAAATTGCAAGAAATGATGCAGATGGATCTTAATGACTTGTGTTGTGGTTCCAATATAATAATTAGCACTAAATGCATCTAAAACTAAATATATAAATTTCTCCTTATCAGCTCCTTTCAGTTTTCCAGTTTCTCTAAAATATCATAAAGTTGGTTGTAATAGTGTGTCATGTAGCTGTGATGAGATAAATCAATCTGATACAATAAAATACTTAGGTTTGATTCTTGATTATAAATTAACTTGGGACTCCCACATAAAGAAAATAAAGATGTATTTCATGTTCTTGATAAGACGATTTTATCACTTGAAGCAGTTTTTCCCTAAACATTTTCTACGGATTATGTACTATGCATTTTTTCATTCTAAGCTTGTTTACGGAATTTCCTGTTGGGCATCCACTTTTGTTTCTCATTATAGAAGGCTTGTAGTGCTACAGAAGTCTGTAATAAGGATTATACAGGGGTTAATAGGAGGTCACATACATTTCCAATTTTCAAAGCATTGAATATTCTACCACTGAGACACACTTATGTGCTGAAGGTTCTGTCTTTATTTTATCAATTAAGTGGTAACAGATCTGTTTCAGTATATAACAACGATGATGAAATTTCTGTTGTAACACGGCAAACTACTCAAATGATTGTTAGGCTTCCAAAATCGAACTGTACCACGTTCCAGAGGTGTTTTCTTTTTCTTGCTCCGAAATTTTATAACTTACTACCACCTGATTTGAGAAGAATAAATACCCAAAAACACTTCATGAATAAACTAAGCTTTGGCTATGGCTTCATTCGCCAGTCGAGGTGGAAGGCTTCTTTAAGGTTTTAAGTTAATAAGTTTCAATATATATCCACAAATCAAGTCAACCTTGTATTGACTACTACATAGTCCATCAATTTATTCTGTGTGATACGTTTTTGTCTCGATGATGTCACTAATAACTGTCTTTCTGTTTGAATTATACTACACTATGGATTGATTGTTATTTTAATTATATTATTTCTCTGTAGATTGATAGGTATTATCGCTCTTTCTCTACAAATAGGTGTATTTTTAATTTATAATGGTAAATGATACTAAAAATGTTTGTTTTGTATGTATGTGCGAGCTTGCACTCAATCATCTTCATTTCATCTTCATTACATCATACTTAAATTCTAAATCTCTCTTCTTCCCAACTCCTTTTCCTAGACCTACAAATCTTAAACTATATCAATTTATAAAATAAATAATCTTACTTATAACACTTTGTATCTGACTCCTATTCGCGGACAAAGTCCAGTAACATACTGTACTTTTTGTGAGTAGTATCTTGTTCACTTGTAACTTGTCGTTTTATACTTTTGTTAATATTTTGTATGAATTTCGAGTGAATAAATTTGAATTTGAATTTGAAATTGAATACCATGCAAATCAGGAATGAAATGGACTATATGAGTGGTATTGATTAATAATGTGAATATCATCGGAAAGGTTTGATATATCAATGTGCGGTTTCAACCATTCATTTTGTCTTGAAATTTCGTATTGAAATCATGTATTTCATGACCACCTCCCTATAAAAAGAAATGAAGTTGCATCTGAAATAGCGGATCCAAGATTGCTGATCAGATTTTTAAAGTCATAGTAAAGTAGTATTTTCTATATGAGTAGAATCCCCAATCACACCCAACGTCAAATACCTTTCTGTATGAGATATTGAGCCGTTCTCGGCCTTTTCACCCACCCTTTAAAGCTCTGATTCAAGTTATCACGGTAGATCTAATATTCAATCCAATACAAAATTCAAACAAAATTAATATCGATATAATATGATAGTTGATCCTTGTTGATAATGATCAAGTATATGTAGAAGATACACATTCATCAAGAAAATATGTCTTCATGACGCAATAAATAATTCTCATAATAATAGAGAATGAATGTTCTAGTAGTTTATTTAATTTCTACATTGTTCTTCTTCTTCTTTTTCTTCTTCTGAATCGATCCTTCTCCAATTAGTTCAAATGAAGTAAAGCAAATCATGGTAAGATCTGAAGTAATCAATAGTTAAGAATAATTCCGTTTCGTATTTTCTCTCGATTCTATATATTTTTTTCGCTCCCTGTTGACGTAAGGTGGAAATTGTGAAGGAAACAGAAGTCGTAGATAATATTGCGCACTGGCATTTTCTCTCAATCTTATATTTTTGTTTCGCAAGACAAGAAAAACAATCAACGTAGTGAAAACATGAAAAACACTCCGATCCCTGTCGAAGTCATCATTGAGACGCTTTTCCAATTTTCACCTTTATTTTTCTTTTCTGCTGCACTGAACAACTTCTTCTCAATAAGAGAATTCTTACTTCTCCTGAGGCGCTAAGATACTGTGGCTTTATTCATGGAATATTCGAGATCCCATGATATAATATTTCTTCACCACAGAATACACCATCATAGAGGGGTTCTCTGTTTAAAAACTATGATGAATGAAAGGTTTGGCTTATACACGTACTAGCAGGTAACCGTGCTTCGCAAGGGTCTTTCTTAAAACTTGACGTAATGAAATCTAGAAGAATTCAAAATAGGCCTATAAGAATTCTCGGTTGATTAAGAATTTATATGCTGCATTCCAAGTAAATCAGTATGACCACCTTTCAATTAAAAAAGAAGATGGATTCAAAATGGCGGAAAAAATTTGGGTGTGACGGAAAAACTGTTTTTATCATTCGAAAAGGACCCCCAATCATACTATCTTCTGCTGCTTCCATACAAACTGGAACTTAAAATTGGTCTTTAACCACCCTCGGTTAAGCAAGAATCTATATATGCAAAATTTCAAGTTGATCAGTCCAGTAGTTCAGACGTGATAATGCGACAAACATAATTTCCCCATACTTTACACCTATATAGGCTACGTTTATAATCCAGTTCTTTCCTTTATTATAGTATAGAAGATGATCATTGTTATTTTACTAAAAGATAGAATAAGTTGAATAGTTTCCCTTTCAGAGGGAGTTTTGATAACCCACAAAACTCATTTTTCATTTGAAGATATAACGAAAAGTTGAATTATGACCTTATTTTTTTGCTCAGCTTGCCAAAATACCCCTCATTCCAATATTAAAATTTTCGACTGACTGTACAGTGAGTCAGTCATTCTATCAGTGCTCGAATAATTTTGAAATTTCAATTAAATAAAAATGTTCCTTTTTAAATTCCAACCATATGATTTGGTGATTTTTTATGAAATCGTATGTACTATTAATAAAGTTTGAACATAATTCTGGGTAGCAAAACTATGTTAGGTTTCAGATGCTGACCCGGTCAAGGCTCACTTTCGATATTGCAGTCTGATTAATCATGAGTGATTATAATAACTAATCATGAGATCTGACAATCATATCAATCAGACTGCTATGTAGTAATTTTAAGTATTTAAAGTGATCATTAAAAATTAAATCAAGTAAATTGTTGGTAATGGATAAAACATTGAAGAGTATTGGTTAAGGCCAGTGGAGTAGCCAGGAAAATCATTCGTTTTGGGGAAGGGTAAATCATAAATTTGGCGTAGAAAGCACTTAATCCTTGAGGTAGTCACCGCGGGGTGCGGGAGGTACCAAAGGGGGGCCCTGCCCCAAAAAAATTTGAAAATATACCTTCAATTTTGTGCGATTTTATGCAATTTCCAGTTGAAAACAAACATCCATTCAAGTTTTTTTGGTGATCGGTGGACTACGTATTATTTCGATTTTCCCTTGAAAATTTCATAGGCCTATTGGATTTTGATCCAATACCAAATAGAATGGAATGGAGTAGAATTCTATTTGAATGTTGAAAAAATAGTGATTTTGTAGAAGGCCTACTCATTATTGTTCTGATAACAAGCTAGAATGCTTAAATATTAGCAATATAGCTATATTAAATTTCTTTATATAATAAAATAGATGGTGTAAAGTGATCTTACTTTGAAGTGCTATCTGTTTGTTTCTCTATCCCTGCTATCTAGTCCCTACGCAATAGACTACTCATCACTGTGTATAAGAGAATAGCTCATTATTACCATCATTGCTATGCTATTCTCTCATCCCTATGAATTACGCTATGCTATTTTCACAAAATCCTTTTTAGTCAGTGCCTGTCGTCCATGGAATCCTTCACTGCACCATGCACTTCCTGTTTTTATCAGGTCCATCGAGAGCCGAGCGAGCTTCATCCTGACTTTAAAAAAATATCTTTTGGAACAAATGATGAACTGTCCGGCCCTAGAATGATCACATGACAATCATTCCTCACCCATCCCCCACTACAAACCTATAAACCTGTTATGAAATAATTGTATATATATATTATATAACTCATGTTATTTTAATTATTCACTGCATACTGCTGTATATTACTAAAAGTAGATTACCCTGATCTACTTTCAGCCTACTCCATTTTATTAATTAATGATTTGATCTTATCTACCTATATAATTATTTTACTTTATTAATTTTCAGTTTCTCCTTCTCTTGAATATCCATTTATTAAACTTTCACAATATTTCCATTTATAAATGAATCCTTAGTTGAATTAATGAAATTAACGTTTTGGGAGAGAGTTAGTGGGATATCCTCCCCATATTCTCCCGAAGAATGGACATTGTATGTCCAAAGCTCCGCCAATTTATGTAGATGCATAACAATAATATCTTTAGCTATTACAAATTGCTTTTTTCGTATCATATTTATACAGTTCATTAATTATTTTCTTAGTCTATATTATGTAAATTCATCTATAACTTTGCCGTATTGTAGCTTTTTATATTAGTGTATAAGCCAGTATATATTGTAATCTACATAAATAAAGTACTCAATCAATCAATCCCCTATATATTTCTCGACTTACATTGTACAATATACGGAAATATGGTATTAGATGCTAATTTTTGTGGCTCATCTAGCTACAAAAAATTAAGGTATTATATCAGGGTTGGGGGGGGGGCTAAATACTCATAAACCGCCTAGATACGCCCCTGGTTAAGACGTTATTTCACTACAATAACTTAAACTTTGAGGGTAGAGGTGTGTGATTGTTCATATGTTAATTACTGTACAGTTACACTACAGTGTACAGAAACTGTACAGACACTCTGCAGACCTCCTCGTTACACGGGACATCTCAGGCACCCCAAGGAGAGCCTGCGAGGGTATGGAGCCACATGATCTCACCCTGTAAAATCCCTTCCTTTGTGGTGGGGTGCTAGGAGGAGGGATGCAAACCGACCTCGTGAAAGTTCGTGAAACCTCGTGAAAGTTCGTCGTGAGCTCGAGAAGTGATCTGCTCATTTCTCTGTTACTCTGTAGTGGTGAACCGGACGACGGTCTTGCAATGCTCCCCGAACCCACTGGATATGAGGCACCTTCTACATGGCTATTCGTAAGTGATTTTTTTCTCCAACCCCAACATCTCACATCTCAATCACAAAAACATCAATATAATTCTTCTCTCTCAGCATTTTGCAACCCCAGAAAAATATACCCCACTTTTTAAAAGCTGCAGACTCACCGAAAACTCTTTATCGAATTTTTAGAAACCCCGGGAACTCTTGGCACACCCCCTTCGAACGTCTGTGAGGGTTGGAATTCAGTTGATATCCCTTGATAAAATCTGGGGATCAGATTGTTGTCTTTGGAAAACCACATTCATGTCTCTGGAAGGGGAGTAAAGTATGTCACACGCCCTTAAATCCTACGTGTTTATTGCATGCAGCCCATATTTCTAATAAAAGATAAGATGAGATCTCTCCATTTGAGTCGGTTAAATATATGTTGTCTTATACATTCATCTAGAATAATAATAAAGGAAAGAAATAGCTTATTTATAGACGTACGGATATGGAATTCACGAATCATCACGTCTGAACTACTGAACTGATTAACTTGAAATTTAGCTAATGGATTCTTATCCACCAAGACTTATTATAGGCCAACTTTCAATTCTTCAAGAGTCTATTAGGACAGTTATAAGTTTCTCAAGTTTTCGATTAGACCCTTACGAAGCCCGGGTTACCTACTATAGTCAAGTCAAGTCAAGTCAAAAATAAGT
Organism: Nilaparvata lugens; assembly: GCF_014356525.2. Lineage (NCBI taxonomy): Eukaryota > Metazoa > Arthropoda > Insecta > Hemiptera > Delphacidae > Nilaparvata > Nilaparvata lugens. The sequence continues at coordinate 36,053,840 of NC_052512.1, forward strand.
TTATTTCCAATCTTTCTAAGATTATAATGTTACATACAGAGCTTAAATTAAACAACATACAAATCTAAAATGATACTACAAGTTTTATTAAACTATCATACCTTATGATTACAATGTAACAGTTATAATAAATTATAATCTCAGTTGTGATTTCACATGGAAATGTGCCTACATAGGTGTAAAACTGTGCGTAGACACAGGACAAACTTTAGTATGAAATAAATGACAATGCTGCTAATAATTCAATGTATTTTAGAAAGTTTGGAGGATAAAAATATGAAATCCAATGTGAACTCCAATGATAGTAATCTATTCACATAAATCAGCGGAGTTTTAACAAATATTGTCGATTCTTGGTTAAGAAGAATACTCTTACTAACAATATGCAACCGGATTATATGAATTATTATTATTATTAAAACTATTAGAATTTGAAAGGAAATAACCTACTCTTAAGAAAGAAACGCATTAGAAGTGTTTTCAAAATAGGCTTCATGATAGTTAAACAAATATGGTATTTTCATTTTCAAGTACATTCATTTGTTTCCATGTGTATTGGGTTTCCAGATTTTCAGGATAATAAATTCAAATCAAATAAATTTATTCTCACAATTTTCAACTAATACAGTACAGTTACAGTACATTTATATATCCCCTTACGTTATGAGAGACTCACATGTAGGCTTAAGCCTGTGTTTGTGAGGGCCTGGCGTAATTCGCTGAATTTAAAATCGATAAACTAAATTATGAAATTAATATTAAATGTATTCTCATAAGAGGAACCTGTGTTATCTTCTTTCATTAGTGCATAATTGTCTTCAAACACTGCATGCTGAAGATCGTCATCCATATTTCCATGTAAATATCATTAGCTATTTGCAAAAGATAAAAATATTCTCATGGAAAAAGCTCAATCCATAAAGGTTTGGGAAATGGGGATAACATAATACCTTTTTTTGTCATACTTACTCAATTATTGCAGCTGTTTCCCATGCAGTAAATCAAGCCGGTAAACAGCTGTTTGCAGAACAGAAAACATGTGATTTCATTACAGCATACTATACTGTGAAGAGATCATTATGTTCTCTTTACAGTCGAGTTAGGACTCTACTGAGTCCTAATAACATCTGAGCAATTAATATACTAACTCAAATAATCAAAGAACTCATTTAAGGATTTTCAAGTTATAAGAACTCATCTGAAATCTTATAATTTAGGTCTTTATCATTTTATTTGAGCTCGAAGGGTCTGTCTGTTATGAACTAGGCGCCACTGGCCAGGACATGTTTATAGAATGCAGTAGCTTGAACAGCAGCAGGTAATGGTTCTGTTTCTCAGCAATTTTATTCTTTCTCAGATAAGTATGACAAAAAATATTGTACGTAACTTGTACGGTAACGTATTTACCGCATTCGTATGATAATTCTGCCCTCAACTACGTTTCGGGCAGAAACAATCATACTTAAGCGGTAATTATCGTTACCGGACTTGTTACGCAAAGTACTATTACCTGCAAGTCTGTTTTTAAAACCTTGTTCATTGATATCCAAACTTCAAAACAAAGGATGTTGAGGATTTGAAGAGGGGGATGTTTCATGAAACATGTACGGTACATGGATTTAATAAAAAGTTATAAATGAAATGTCCCTGTTCTTCAAATGTATTATTACTTTGAAGCTCAAGCTTATTATCTGTACTCATATTTGAATGAGAAATACAAGGGATTGAATGAAAGAAAATGTATTCTACATGGAACGCTCATGAGTGGAATTCCGAGAGTAAAATAATTTTACAACATAATATATTTTTGAACACTGTATTCTGAAGTTTGTCCAACTGTACTGCCCATTTATTCTTTTAGATTGTTTATGAAGATTCTTATTATTGAATGAACATATGAATTGAATCGAATTAAAAGCATCGACGACAAAAAGCATTAAGCAGTCTTTACGAAATGTATTTGATGGTAATGTAAGTTAAACAATAATGTAATTGACCGAGCGAAGTGAGGTCTAAGATTCAAGTCGACGGTTTGGCATTTCTCCTAATGTTTGAAAGTTTTAATGTTTAAGATGATTGGGGTGATTGCACAACAGCAGGTAAAATTTTAACCGTGATTAATTCCACAAGAACCAATCAGAAAAGCCGTCTTTTCAAAAACGCCGTCACTGATTGGTTCTCGTGAAATTAATCACGGTTAAAATTTAACCGGCTGTTGTGCAACCGGGCCTAAATGTTTATAAATATGTTGCCCATTCACGGCGAAACGCGGTAATAGATTTTCATGAAATTTGACAGGTATGTTCATTTTTTGATTGCCCGTCGACGTATAAACAAGGTTTTTGGAAATTTTGCATTTCAAGGATAATATGAAAGGGAAAAGGAGCGTCCTTCATACGCCAATATTAGAGTAAAAATCAGACTATAGAATTATTCATCATAAATCAGCTGACAAGTGATTACACAGATGTTTGGCGGAGCCAGTCTATTGCTGTATTTCCATGAGGTCTATAGTTTCAATCAGGTACTACTAATAGTGGATGAGATTACTGCGTGAGGTATACTGTTCACAGAACTACTAGTAAGTAATGTAAGTTACAATAATGATGACCTCACTACAGTTTCTAAGACATGCAAATAACATTTTGATGGTGTGAGATGCGAATGAATTTGTTCTGATTTTCAATAAATATCACTCTACAGTTAATTCTATTTAGGAAGAGTCCAATCTTTGAATCTTCATCCTAAATGACTTCAGAACCGTTGACTTTCAAATAGAATATAATCAAAATTTTTATTCACAACTCAAACAATCGAGGGTCTTGAAGAAATACTTTTACAGAAATACCAGTTACAGTAATACTTTGAAGGATAGTAAAATAAACTTACGCTGTTACGTGTTTTCCACTCTCTTGTATGGGATGGGATCATGGACCCTCAAAAGAGCCATATGGATAAGTGGAAGCCTTTGAGATGTGGTGCTACCGCAGGATGTGGCGGATACAGTAGACAAATAGAGTCACCAACATGGAAGTTCTAGGAAAATGAAGAAACAATGTGTAATTGAAAAAGAGAAAACTCTGAGTCATGGACATCTGATGAGAAGCTACAAATATATGAACTATAGTCTGCCTCTGCAGACTATAGTTCAAGGAAAAATCAGCGGAAAAAGGAGTGTTGGAAGGAGACGTGTTTCCTGGCTTAAAAATTTGAGGGATTGGTTTGACTGCAGCAGCAAAGACTTGTTTCGAGCGGCAGTGAATAAGATCCGAATTTCTGTGCTGATAGCGAACCTCCGATAGGAGATGCCTAGAAGAAGAAGAAAATAACTATCATCATAGAACAATAGCGTAAGTAGATATCCCATGGTATAGGGAATTTATGTCGCAACTTTTACTGTTATCTCAAGCCGATTACTGTCGACTATTGTCATTTTTACTTTTTTGTTGGGGTGATAGTGTATGAACGGCACAATTTGAGAGACTACCAGCGTCACACAGCTGCATAGGAAAAAACTATGTGAACTATCGGCTGGGATAACAGTAAAACTTGCGACTTAAACGCCGTATACCATGGGATATCTATGCTATCGTTTCTCTATGCTATCATCTCTCATCCTATCAAAATACTTGGATTATTGTGATAAATATTGTACTTTTTAACGTAGGAGTAGATGGAATCTCACGTGACGGAGTTTTTTCTTGATTGTTCTCAATTCGATCAGTTATAAATGGAATGGGTGGCTATAGTAATAATAGTAAAACGCTTCAGTAACATAATTATGTTCCTATAAATTCATAATGACTCAGTATGCAATTTACGATTACAAAACATGGTGTGGTTTGTAATAATATTTCACTATATTTTTCCAAGGCCTTTTAATGTTATAGCCTGTCATAATAATAATCGAAAAAAGACTATAAAGTGAGCCAATTTTGTTGACCAACAAAATTGATCTGTGGATGGTTTGAAGAATATCATAATTGGGAAAAGTATATGGATATAATGTGAGTTCTGCATAAAAGAGGGCCTCATTCAGTTGCTATTCCTCTAATCGAATAATGAACGTCTATCTATTAAAAATCGAGGTTATGTATACGGAATTAAAATTATGATTGAATGAAATAGACTAAGAAATTGATCTGAAATCTCTGAATCAGAAATTGACAATGGTGTAATAACCGAAACCGGTCTTTCTAATTATCAATAAATCAGTGGTCTTTGACAATTTCTTAGTCTTTTTCATTCAATATGAATAATTACCACAATATCAACTTCTCAACTAAACAAAAAGTTAATATGATTTGAGAATTAATTGGCTTGCTAATTGCTATGACCTGGTGGTAAGGTTGAATACACAAATTAATATATAAGTTGGACAAAGATGTTGATGCGACAGAGTAATTTCTGAATAGTAATTTCACTATTTTATGTTGCTTTCCATGACGAAACAGTATACAGAGTGAGTGAAAAGTCCGATAACGGCTTAATATCTCATACACAATATATGGTTGTTTAACGGTGGGTGTGATTGGGGATCCTACTCAAATTGAAAATACTACTTTACTAAGACTTCAAAGATCTGGTCTGCCATCTTGGATCCGCCATATTGAATGCAACTTTATTTTTTTATAAGGAAGGTGGTCATGCGATACATGATTTCGATACGAAATTTCAAGAAAAAAAGAATGGCGAAAACTGCATATCGATATCTCTAACCGTTCAGAAGATATTCATATTATTAATCAATATCATGCATATCAGAAATGAAATTAATACATAAGTGGTATTGATTAATAATGTGAATATCTTCTGAACGATTTGAGATATCGATGTGTGGTTTTCACCATTCATTTTTTTCTCGATATTTCGTATCGAAATCATGTGTCGCATAACAACCATCCCATTTGAAAAATAAAGTTGCATTCAAGATGGTAACCAGATTTTTGAAGTCATAGTAAAGTAGTATTTTCAATTGAGAGGGATCCCCGATCACACCCACCTTGGAATCACAGTCTTTCATGAGATACTAAGCCGTCCTCATACTTTTTTCTCTTATTTCTGCTTTGAATAGTATTGATTAATAATGTGAATATGTTCTGAACGGTACAGATATCGATGTGCGGTTTTCACCATCCATTTTTCTTGAAATCTCCTATCGAAATCATGTATCACATGACAACCTTCCTATTTAAGAAAACAAAGTTGCATTCAATATGGAGGATCCAAGATGGTGGACTAGATTTTTGAAGAAGTCATAGTAAAGTAGTATTTTCAATTTGAATAGAATCCCCAATCACACCAACCATCAAATTACCTTTGTGTATAAGATATTAAGTCGTTCTCGGACTTTTCACCCACTCTGTATAACAACTTTGTTGTAGTTCAGACACTGTGTTACTTGTAAATATTAAAAAAAAAACACTTACTTTTTCTTGTAGAAGTGTTGAGGAATGCATTTCACTCCTGGGGAGGAGCTTCATCAGCCTGCTAACTAATGATGAAGCTCCTCTTAAGGAGTGAAATGCATTCCTGAACACTAAAAGAAAAAGTAAGTGTTTTTTTTTTCAAATATTTTCAAGTAACACAGTATCTGTGCTACAACAAAGTTAGTAATTTTTCATTCCAAATAGGAGCTCCAATGAAACCCACTGTCAATATTATTCTTGTAGAAGAAATATTTTGCTGTTTCCATAATTTTAACCAAAGCTGTGAAAGCTGCGGGTTTCAAAGATTACTATACAACAGTTCTTGAGCGACTTCTCCAACCCAGGGAGTCACCAGCTCAGTCAATATTAAGATCTTGATCGAATATTCTACCTACATATTCACTGGTTATTCAGGTATAATGAGGCTCGTAGATAGAAGTGAGTCGGATCTCAAATGATATTCGAAAATACTCTATTGGAAGAAGCAATCTACATCATTTTGTTACGGAAAACCTGACGTTGTCTCTTTGGACATACACTGATTGCGCCCAGCGGTCAAATGGGAGTGATACTTAGCTCTCATAGTTCCCTGTGGGTTTAGGGAGCTTTGAATCGATCATCGTACTCAAAAATGTGTTGAAAGCCAGAATTCACTCACAATATCCATGCTTGTCGTAGGAGGCGACTAAAGTGGACCTCAAGGCAACTCCAGAAGTTGCCTTGCCTTCAAACCACGGGATCTGCGCCATCAGGGCAGTTTCGGAGGGACAAAAAGAAAAAACCAAGATACCAGAGATGGGTGAAACTGCAGACACAAATGTGGGTCAAGAGGCTGAGTCAAGGATGGCCGGGCGCCGGGCGCCCTAGATGCAGTTTGACGTCCCCTCTCTCAGCGGAAGGACCCACAAAAAGGCCAGGAGAAGAACTCACGTAGGTCACGAGCTTGTGGGTGGAGAGGCCAAAACTCACCAATGCTCAAAGAAGGACGGCCATTTAGGCAAAAACTTCTTGGGAGAGGTGAGGCTTTTGACCCTGCGAAGTTTCAGAGGGACAAAAAGAAAAAACCCAAGAGACCAGTGATGGGTAAAAACAAGGCACAAATGTGGGTAAAGAGGCTGAGTCAAGGGTGGCCGTGCGCCCTAGAGGCAACTTGACCGTTCCTTCCTCAGCGGAAGGACCTACAAAGAAGGCCAGGAGTGTAATTCACGTAAGTCACGAGGACTAATCAGTCTGATGAGACTTCCAAGCATATCAGTATATCTGGATTGAGACAAGTAGTATTGCTACCAGATGATGAATGGAATGTTAGTATAGGGAAAAACTCCTGGCTCTTGTAAAGGACATAGGTATTGGTTTGCCTAACCAACATACTACTTGGAAACACAATACGCTTCGGTTGATGTGTGGGGTTCTTTGAACCTTTGGATCCTTGAATCCATCCCTTCAAAAACAATAAACAATTGCTTCCATACAGACGTACACTGTTTACGTATTGACGTCATCACTGCTAGTTACATTTGTTCCGCTCCTCTCTGCCACACTCGAAGAGATAACGACGACCATTCCTTCCTATTCGACTCTAAAAGTGATTTATCTCGACTAGTGACGAATTTTGGAATCATGAATACATGGAATTTTCAGCTATGACAGTCTGTTGGACCGGTGAATGACCAAGAATCCCCAGTAAGTGAAAACCTCACCACCCCATCAACTTTCAGATAATTAGTTGACACATATTGACTCTTTCAGGCTGTCACCTTGAGAGAGAATAAGAACAGTGGTGATATGTTTGCTATGCTGAATGATGGAGGTTCAACGTTATTAATGCTTAAAGGTTTTAAGTTTCAAAAAAAAAAAATGTATCTATCACCCACATTGTCTTTGTCATTAAAACAAATTCAGAAATGAAAAGTCATTAGAATGAATGATTGAGACGATGTGTTTGCTGGTACCAATTTGACAGTGGTCATTCATTCAAGACGACTGAATCTTGATTAATGATTGATCGTTCAATCATGATTTTAGCCCAATCTTTTATTACCAATTAGAATAGAATTATAGGATAGAAATCTCATTAACTGGGCTAATATGTTGTTATAATACAGTAGTGTTTCGCTTGAAGCATTCTACGGATACTGGAATGAATTTGCATTTCGCTTCTTCAGTCGGGGAACGTAATGTCGGCTGCTAGCGAGAGTGGAATGACATCACTCGTGATGACGTCACGGACGTTCACTTTGCTACGTTCAATATGTGAGTGGCCAAACATATTCTGAGCGCAATCGGCAGATTCCTGTCTCTATTCTCACATTCTATTCCCCTACATAGTTCTTACTTTTTTCTTTTTGTCAAACAGTCTCCCTCACCGTTCAACAACACCTCTCACCACCATCTTTAACAACCGGTCATCTTCTTTTTTTTTTCACTTTCCTTCTTACATGTCTATTCACTCCCGGACAACGTGGATAGCATCTTCCCTGGACATCCCATAAGCTCACTATCTCTCACCTGTTGCGGCGAAGTGAAAGAAGAGTCACAAATCATCCGTGTTTCATCAATCACCATTAACACTGGGAGAGTAACCTATTGTGTTTCTGGGAGTCGAACAGGTACTATAAAAAAAATGACATCATTCTTAAGCTAAATAAGCGAAAACTATACACATAGCTCTAGACATGTGTAATTGCATCGGTTTATTATTGAAAGTAAACTAGTAGCTCTGTGAACAGTAGACCTCGCGCTCAGTAAGTTACATTGACCTGTTGTTATGTTTTCTCAAAAATTAATAAATAATATTTATCAATTTAAAATGTCTAGAGAAAATCGTAAATAAACATAGAGCTTTCTGTCCTATCATACCGTGACGTGTCGTTCCGGAATGTAAGTGTGAGCGCTGTTATCAGGTCTGGCTGCAACTGTCTACAATGTTGATGGAATGATACATTTTCAAGATGTTCGATGTTTTTGAACGGGTAGTATTATAGTCAACTGTCTACTTACGTTGATGGAAAGATACATTTTCAATATGTTCGATGCTTTTGAACGGGTTTATAATACTTTATAGCCCACTAAACAGCTGATTTATGATGAATAATTCTATAGTCTGATTTTTACTCTAATATTGGCGTAGGAAGGAGGCTCCTTTTTCCTTTTATATTATCCTTGAAATGCAAAATTTACAAAATCTTGTATATACGTCAACGCGCAATTTAAAAAGGAACATACCTGTCAAATTTCATGGAAATCTATTACCGCGTTTCGCCGTAAATGCGCAACATATAAACATAAAGAGAAATGCCAAACCGTCGACTTAAATCTTAGACCTCACTTCGTTCAGTCAATTATTGTTTGAATGAGTTCAAATTATCATTGTATTAATTCATTTGATGAATAATTATTTGTAGGTTTGATTGATAAGTGAGAAGAATGTACTTTGTATCAATGTGTAGTTGAAATCTCTATAGTAATAATAATTATTTGGGTTTCTCAAATGAACTGAAAATGATAAATGATCGACGGACTACTGTGTTATGAGTGACTGACATTAGTGCTAACTTCCCAGTTGCCTTATCAAGTTTATTGAGTGCAATCGCATGACTTTGTGTAGCTTGTTCACTCTCCACTGTAAGAATTTTGACAAGAATTAGAAGATAAGGATGAGATATAGATAAAATAACTACCTATCAACTCCGGCTGACGGATCCGGCTATGCCTGAGAATTTTAGGATTATTGGGAAGTATTTTATTAACTGGTAATGAATGACATTGTATTTAATTTGATCTTTTTTGTATTGTTTTGAAGTGAAAAATAAATTCTTCATCTATCTATCTATCTAAGCGAAATAATTACATAAACATAAATATACTAGTGAACCCCGGGGTTGGAGAATTCGCTCAAGAACTGTAGTAAAGTAATTTTTGAAACCCGCTACTTTTAATCCTACAGAGTTGGTGGAAATTATGGAAACAGTTAAATATTTCTTTCGCAATAATAATTTGACAGTAGGTTTCATGAAGGATCCTATTTGAAATAATATTACTCTGTCGCTTCAACATCTTGTCTCTTATATGGATCCAAAATCATGGATTGAAGATTTCGATACAGAGTTCCAAGAGAAAATAAATAGCGAAAACCGCACATTGATATCTCAACCGGTTTGTTGATGTAAAAGGTGTAAATTATGTTGTAAACTAGCCGTCAGGCGCGCTTCGCTTGCCATATCCATCTAGCCAGGGGACTCCGACCCCTGGACCCCCGACTGGATCGTCCAAAAATGAGATCAGCGGGCTCGCTTCACTCCCCTGCATTTTTCATTTGAGCATGCTTCATTCCATCAGAAAGTCAAAGTACTTCCTCGCTCGATTCAATCACCGATTAATTTCAATTATTAAGACGAACAAAATTCTTTTACCTCAGCAAAACCTGTGTTCTAAATTTTTTTAAAATATATTTCCATCAATTATTGAAAAAAGGTGAGAGAATGCAGGAAAGCTGAGAAAAACGTCGGAAAACGCTGATTTTGGGTGTATCTTTCATGAAATATTGAAGTCATCTCATCACAAAATTTGTAGACCCTAGCTGAATCTCTGTACCAAATTTGAACATTTTCTATCTATTACTTGATGAAATAACTGAGAAGAAGCAAAAAAACGCTAATTTTGGGCGTATCTTTGGCGTGATTCCAAATTCCTTCTAACACAACATTATAACACCCCAGCTGAGCTAAATATGAACATTTTCTGTTCATTTGTTCTCGATAAATCTTGGAAAAAGCAAAAAGAAAACGCTGGAAAAACGCTGATTTTGGGCGTATCTTTGACGTTATTGCAAATTCCTTCTAACACAACATTACTAGTAGTTCTGTGAACAGTAAACCTGACGCAGTATTCTCATCCACAAGTACCTGATTGAAACTATAGACCTTATGGAAATACAGCAATAGACTGGCTTCTCCACACATCTGTGTAATAACTTGTCAGCTGATTTATGATGAATAATTCTATAGTCTGATATTTTTACTCTAATATTGGCGTTCAAAGGAGACTCCTTTTCCTTTTGTTTTATCCTTAAAATGCAAAATTTCCAAAAACCTTGTATATACTTTGACGCGCAATTGAAAAAGGAACATACCAGTCGAATTTCATGAAAATCTATTACCGCGTTTTGCCGTAATTGCGCAACATATAAACATTTAAAGATTTAATCATTCAAGCATTTAAACATTTAAACATCAAGAGAAATGCCAAACCGTCGACTTGAATCTTAGACCTCACCTCGCTCGGTCAATTACACCCTAGCTGAGCTTCTGTACTGAATTTGAACAATTTATGCTCATTTGTTCTCGATAAATCTTAGAAAAAGCAAAAAAAAAAAAAAAAAAACGCTGGAAAAACGCTAATTATGGGCGTTTCTTTGACGTTATTTCAAATTCCTTCTGTACTGAATTTGAACATTTTCTGTTCATTTGTTCTCGATAAAGATGAGAAAACGCTGGAAAAACGCAGATTTTTGCGTATCTTTGGAAATTTTTCCATATCTGTTCTTAGTGCGCCTCTAAAGGGCCAACTGAACATACCTACCAAATTGAAACGTTTTTGGTCCGGTAGATTTTTAGTTCTGCGAGTGAGTGAGTGAGTAGTCAGTCAGTGAGTGAGTCTGAGTACCATTTCGCTTTTCAGTATATAGATTGACCAGCTAAAATCATGTGTCAGCGTATTAAGTTCTGCCTGTGTGATAGCTTCCAAATAGCCTTAGCTTATGTTATGGATGAATTAATGGGAAAACAATTCAGTTTTGTTGATACAAGCTACATTCAATGAATTCTTCAGCTGACGAAATGATAAATAAAAACAAAAAATTTTTTCTTACGCACTTCCAATGTTACTTTTATATCCTGAAAAACCGGAGGAGTAAGTCAATTTTGTTGTCCAACAAGCTTGACCTGTAAAAAGGTTTGAATTGAAATTTAAAGGTGATCGACCAATTGTTTTTAAAGTTATTGTAGAACATACAAACAGACGGACAACGGCTATGGCCTTCAGTAAGTCAAAAGTGAGAACTCGTTAACGCTCGTTCTATTACACTGTTCATTTCAATAGGCAATGTTCGATACGGTACTATAGTTTTTTAAATGGAGATACAAGCTTCTCAACTTGTTCTGAAAGTTGAATTGCTCCTCAACGTGTTCAGAAAGTTGAAACTTGCGCATGATTGGCCGAAGATAGTAGTGTATACGATGAAAGTGTGATAATTGATGGTCTAGTTCATCTAATAAACTGGTGAGCCCCTGGCTGCAGAACTCGCTCTAAATAATGTCTCTGATATTCCGTCCACTGCTTGTTCTATTGAAAGCAGTGGAAAGTCGGAAATTCAAGTAGTGTTGAGTTATTAATTGCATGCAATTGATAATCCAGCTGTCATCCAGAAAAAAATATCTTTTTTCGTTTTTCATTTGAGCTTTCTTCCTTTCGACGGAAAGTCAAAAGAAATTTTCGGGATCGATTCAATCACAAGTTTACTTTTATACAGTGGGGGGTTGCAAAAATATTAAATTTATATTTTTCTAGAAATAATAAATATTCAGTTATTCCTTCTCAATTGATTATTGAAGAAAGAGGAAGAAGAAGAAGGAGAAGAAGAAGAAGAAGAAGAAGAAGAAGAAGAAGAAGAAGAAGAAGAAGAAGAGGAAGAAGAAGAAGAAGCAGAAGAAGAAGAAGAAGAGAAGAAGAAGAAGAAGAAGAAGAAGAAGAAGAAGAAGAAGAGAAGAAGAAGAAGAAGAAGAAGAAGAAGAAGAAGAAGAAGAAGAAGGAGAAGAAGAAGAAGAAGAAGAAGAAGAAGAAGAGAAGAAGAAGAAGAAGAAGAAGCAGAAGAAGAAGAAGAAGAAGAGGAAGAAGAAGAAGAATGGAGAAGGAGAAGAAGGAGAAGAAGAAGAAGAAGAAGAAGAAGAAGAAGAAGAAGAAGAAGAAGAAGAAGAAGAAGAAGAAGAAGAAGAATGGAGAAGGAGAAGAAGGAGAAGAAGAAGAAGAAGAAGAAGAAGAAGAAGAAGAGAAGAAGAAGAAGAAGAAGAAGAAGAAGAAGGAGAAGAAGAAGAAGAAGAAGAAGGAGGAACAGGAAAATGAGTTTTACTTGTTTTGTTTTGTTTTCCAGGAACAGTTGAACATCCAATAGCCTACCCTAGAAAAACATTGCTAATATGATTTGATTGGCCAGCCAATGTCCAAGGGGCTGTAAATCCCAATAACATAATCTCTCTCTCTCTCTCTCTATCGCGCCCTTTCCTCTCCATTCCACTTTCTCTCACTCCATGCTCAGTTAGATCGTAAAACGGCACCAGAAGCAGCAGTCGGCGAAATAAAATCGTAATTTGCTCTCAAAACAACCGAATCACACTCTTGCAAGCATCGAATCACATTCCACTAAGGAAGATAAGAAAGAAAGAAAGAAAGCAGGAGAGAGAGAGAATAAAGAAAAGAAACAATGAAAAAGGAGAAGGAAGAGAGAATGGGACAGTGGGGAAGAAAAAGAAGAAGAAGGAGGAGCGAAAGAAGAGAAAGGAGGAGAGGAAGAAGAGGAAGAGGAAGAAGAAGGAGGAGAGAATGAAGAGAAAAAATGAGAAAATAGAAAAAGAGAGGAAGAAGAAGAGAAAATAGAAGAAATAGGAGGAGAAGAAGAAGAAGAAGGAGAGGAAGATAAATAATAATAATATCGAGTGACCTGGCTGGCTCAGGTCTGGTGTCAGAGTTTTCAGGTCGCAGCTGATCAATTTCAGGGCCTCTGACATGACCTAACGACTGCTTTTTAGGCAGCCGGGACCGACGGCTTAACGTGTCCATCCGAAACACAGGAGTGGCCCGAGATAAATATTTTGCCCGGGCCGTGATTTGAACCCGGGCCTCTGAATCATTAAGCCAGCATCTGATCCACTCGACTACGGCCACTCCCCTGAGAGGAAGATAAAGCAGAATGATTGTTCTTGATAAATATTAGTCATATATTAGAATCATGGAGATCGTTTAATTCGTTTTCACCTTTTTGGATTCAATTTTGAAACACTTCTCCTAAGCCAAACCACAGACCCGGTTTGAATAAACTTTTGGGTGTCTTCAACGGGAATCCAGTAAAATATAACTAGTGACTTCTTGAGTTGGAGAACTCGATCAAGAACTGTTGTATTTTAATCTTTGAAACCCACAACTTTCAATTATACAGATGATCAATTTTGTAAACAATTAAATATTTTTCTTAGAAGTATAATTTTTGACAGTAGGTTTCATTTGGGATTCTATTTGAAATTAAAAATTAATCTTCAAAAAATATTACTCGCTTTGACATCTTTGACCTTCATATGAATCTAGAATCATTTCTTTGAGTGAGAAGGTGGTCATGTGATACATGTTTTCGATACAGATTTACAAGAGAAAATAAACGGCGTATACCGCTCATTGTTATAAACTTCAACCCATATAATTTTTTTTTTGTAAAGTTGAATATTAACCAGCTTGAATTATGTGTCAGCGCCTATGATGACTTCCAAATAGCTTCAGCCGATGTTATGATTGAATGAAAAAAACTATAGTAGGCCTAATTGCATGCAATGAATTCTACAGCTGACGAAATGAAAAATCATAACAATTTATCTCTCATGCACTTTCAATGTTATTTCCATATCCTGAAGAAGGTCGAAGGAGTGAGTCAATTTCGTTGTCCGACGAAATGAACCTGTAAAAAGGTTCGAAGAATACGAGTTGAAAATTAAAAGCTGATTGATCGATTATTTTTAAAGTTATTGTAAAACATACAAACAGACGGACGACGACTTTGATTGATTGATCAGCTGTTTTTATTGAAAAACCTAGGGGGGAGAAGTTAGGGCGCAGCAAGCCCTCTCTTACACTTAAACCTCCAATACAATTCTAAGTGAAACTAAAACACTGTACAACAGAGATTATAAGATTAAGAAAACAAACTAATTTTACAAAAAAATAAATACTTTCAAATAGTGAATGAAAGAATAAAAACTTTGCTCTTCAGTGAGTCAAAAGTGAGAACTCGCTAACGCTCGTTCAATGATAGGCACCATTAGAAATAATATTACTTATGAAGCAATTTGGAAAGAAATTCAAACATCTTACAAAATACGCTGAAGTTGAGTGTATTATCAGGAAGATTTTATTTATCTGTAGAACGTGTCCAGAAGTCCAAATAATGAATAACTCTGCAAAATTTGAACTTTCTATCGGTGTATTACTACTGTCAATTCAATTCAATTATGCAATTATGCATTAAATTATGCTCAGCAAAGTAGAAAATCATTAAATAGCAAACTCTTGTTTGAATAGTGATCACTTTCTACCCTCACATACATAAACAAAAGTCACTCAATGAGAAAATGTAAATTGAATTCCCCAGTTGACAAATTATCAAAGTTTGCGATAATGGAACAGTGTAATGCAACTGTTGTTGACAATAATATGAAGTGGCATCACGAAGGAGGGACATGATTCAGTGGATGAATGAATAATTGAGGGAGAAGCCGATGAATGGCGTCTGTTATCACTGTAGCGAGTCATTTGTGATATTCATTCGAAATACACTCAAACTTGACGCAATGCTGACATAATCAAGGCATCTCGGGTTGTTGCAGCAGTGCCATTCATAACGCATCATTTGAGAATCATCAATGACATTTGCAATCAATAATGTCGTTTCTATGCATGACACATTATGTGGTATAAACCAGCCAGCCACCATCGGTTTGTACTCGTTTATGAGATGATTGACCGAGCGAAGTGAGGTCTAAGAATCAAGTCGACGGTTTTGCATTTCTCTTTATGTTTAATATCGGGGCACCGAGCTTCGCTTGTTATTTATTTATTGATTAACAGAACTCAATTCTTCAAAATGATTGGGGAAGGACTAACAGGCACAGCCCAAAACTTTTTATTCTCCGAATCTTTATTCATACACTATAAATATTCCATAGAGTAGGTTAGGTTCCATACACTTGAATCCAGGTGAAATTTACAGTCCAAATATTTGGGAACATAAAAATTCTAATTTAGATTGTTTACATACCAAATTGAATAAAAAAATAACAATCACTTAGAACTGTAAAATAATGATCAACCTTGAATATTATGATATATACCATCTCATGTCAACAAATCAGATAACTGTATTTTGATCAAGTCAATTAAAATTTCTAGATTTCTCGCGAAATACGGTAAGCTAATTGATTACACAGCTGATCTCCCACACAGGCACACGCATCTTCTGTTATCAACAGATGACTAAATCATCATCTGTTCTTCGAAGGATGAATTATCCTATTCATGTCCTTCAGCGAGTTTCCCCATGGATAAGACCTGGTGCAATCGGATTTTGATATCATAAGCCGAATATATTTCAAATTTCGTTAAAATCGTTAGAGCCGTTTTCGAGATCCGTTGAACATAAATAACCATATAACCAGATAACCAGATATAAAAATATAAACAGATATACAGGAATTGCTCGCTTAATATAATAGGATATGTTTAAATGTTTATTTATTGCGCATTTACAGCGAAACGCAGGAATAGATTTTCATGAAATTTGACAGGTATACATAAGGTATTTTAAAATTTTGCATTTTAAGGATAATACAAAAGGAAAATGAGTTTCCTTCGAACACGCAATATTACCGTGAAAATCAGACTATAGAATTATTCATCGTAAATCAGCTGTCTAGTGATCTATAATACTACCCGTTCAAAAACATCGAACATTTTGAAAATATATCTTTCCATCAACTTTAGTAGACAGTTTAGTTGTCTACTAACTTGTCTTTCCATAAGCTGAGGCCATGATTCTAGTTTGGAGTTTGGAGTTATTGATAGAAAACATTTTTTCTACATTTTTCTTTTTTAATATGATGATTAAAATTGCAACAAATATTATTGAAGAGAAATTGATTTCCAAAATCATGAAATGTGAGAAATGAATGTTTTAGGAAATCAGCATTATGGTAGTTCATTTTGTTAACATCAACACACCGATTTTTCGCCAACACGACAACACAGAATGTTCTCTGATGGGTTGATTGGATTGGCGTATCGACGGCAGCCAGACCTGATAACAGCGCTCACACTCACATTCCGGAACGACACGTCACGGTACGATAGGACAGAAAGCTCTATGTTTATTTAGGATTTTTTCTAGACATTTTAAATTGATAAATTATTTATCAATTTTTGAGAAAACATAACAACAGGTCAGTGTAACATACTGAGCGCGAGGTCTACTGTTCACCGAACTACTAGTAGACATTAATAGATAATGGATAATAATCTATTCTCATTAGTTTAACCTTTATCCAATTGAACGAGTAGATTGGAGTTAATTTCTAAGTTCATATACCATCGTATGTTTCACATAGGGCCATAAGCTAACACTACATTTAACAATAAACCACGTTTACTTGTGGATATGATTGCATTTATCATAATGTGTTTCATACGAGGTTTAAACGATTAGCTGACATTTCTCCATTTAAACAGAGTATCTGCATTCATTAGGGTCGTATGCTAACACTACGTTATCGCTAAACCACGTTTACTTAAGTACGTAGATATGATTGCATTTATGTGTTTCATACGGAGTTTGAATTAACAGCTGACATTTCTCCATGTAAACAGAGTATCTGCATACCTTATTGACATCAGTGTAACCTTTTTATTATTGAACGAGCGATGTGGAGTTCTAGTTAAGAGTCTACTTATCATCATTTATGTTTCACTTAAGGCTAGTTACACACACATCGATTTTTGGTCGTACGATATTTTACCGTCACTATGAATTCTATCAGATTAAACGGAACTTGGCAAACATCATATGTTTGAAATCATCTGTTCAATCTAATAGAATTTATAAGGACGGTAAAATATCGTACGACCAAAAATCGATGTATATGTAACTAGCCTAAGCTGAGGTAATAACTATTGTACTGTATTTCAATTGTGATTACACCAAGTGAATATACCGCAGCAGCGCAGCTGTATGATGAGTATATTCTTTCCCAACCGGCAGAAATGTCCAAATGTCTGTGATGTCTAACAAAAGCATTTTAACCTGGCTTGATATATTGTCACAATTTGTGCATATCGCTCCCCAAAGATTCGTCTCGTTCGCTCTATTCTGACAATTCCTTTTAGGCTTTCAATGGATCTGGCTGCTATTCAGAAGTGCACTGAATAGCGGTGCATTCCCTGAAGAGGGAAAAACGAAAAAATAGAGGAGAAAATGTAGCAAGAGAGAGAAGGAGAATTGTCACGAATGTGAAAGGAGGGATAATAAAGAACGACCATAGGTCGTCAGTGGAAGAGATTGAATTCATAAGGGATACAAGAGTTGAAATAACTTTAATTCAGTCTCTTTTTAACTGAAACTGAACCTTTTCCAACTGTATTTGAGAAAGTATCAATTGTAATTGAGAATAGTCATTTGTATTCGAGAAAACGCCAGATATAAATGAGAATAGTCAATTGTATTTGAGAAGTCATCACTTTTAATTGAGAATAGTGAATTTTATTTGAGAAAGTATCATTTCAATTTGAGAACATACGATTTGAAATCGAGAAGTTGTCAGTTGTAATTGGGGAATGATTTTAAATACCAGTACCGGTACTTCCAGTACATATATTTTTCATAACTGTACACATATGAAATAATATGGAAATGTATTTAATATTCCAATACAACGTTTAGTTTTTGAATAAAACATTATTCTCAAGCCTGAAAATCCATTGAAGGATTGCCGAGTTGTTTGATCAAGAGATTCAATAATTGATTGATGATAAAGTTTAATTGCGCCGTAAACATAGAGAATTTGATCTTTATCAAGTGCTTTTCTGTAAGTTGTGTAATTCTCAATGATTGAATAAAAAAATGAATAAGCATGTTGAGTGCAATGCTTGGAAACAAAAGACGCGTTGCCAATACATACATAGAAATAATTCTTATTAATCATTCGTAAACAGTACAGCGGAAATACCTTCACCATTGAAATTATTAATTTGCCTGTGGTAGTAATTGGAATACTGTGTACATAGTACAGTATCCTTTCCTGCTCAAATCTAACCTGTACTGTAGGCTACAGAAGCGTCACGACATGTCAATAATTCTCATTTTCGATTCATATCTTTTCATTTAGATTTGACGATTTCTCAAATACAATTCACTATTCTCAATTACATGTGATGACTTCCCAAATACAATTGACTATTCTCATCTACATCTGACATTCTCTCAATTACAAGTGACTATTCTCAAATACAATTATTGATACTTTCTCAAATTAACATGATACTTTCTCAAATAAAATTGGAAAAGGTGTTGGAGAACTCGCTCATGAACTGTTGCATTATAATCTTTTAAACCAGTAACTTTCTTTCACTTATTATACATAGTTGGTGGAAATAATGGGAACATCTAAATATTTCTTCAACAAGAATAATTTGACAGTAGGTTCCATTGATGATCCTATTTGAATGGAAATTAAGCCGTGTCCACACTGAACAAATTGTTCGACATACATGTTCGGCAAACATGTTTGTTGAGGAGCTCAGGGACAAACACTTAAAAAAATTTGGACAATCATTGTTTGTCAAACAAAAAATTACTGTTTCCCAAACATTTCCAGTGTTGACAGCTCTAAAACATAAAACCTGTTCTCTCCACTTACCAATATTTTGTATGGTGACGCGTCCACACTGGCCACGGGCAAACATTGTTTGTCAAACATAATAAAATTTTAACAAACATGTTTGTCGAACATTTGTTCAGTGTGGACACAGCTTTTCTCTGTCGTTTCAACATTTTTGTCACTTATATGAATCCAAACTCATTTTTTTGAATGAGTAGGTGGTCATGTGATACATGATTTCGATAGAGAGTTCGAAGAAAAAATAAGTGGCGGAAAACACGCATTGATATCTCAACCCGTATCAGTTTGTTGATGTAAAAGTTGTAAATTATCTATATAAATATATTTAAGCGAAACTGCACTGATTCACTCACTCACTCATTCATAATCAACAGAAATAATAATCTACTGAACCAAATACGTTCAAATTTTGCAGGTTTGTTTAGTTGGCCATCCGCCATCTAGGGGCGCACTAAGATCGCATTTGAAAAATCCAAAGAAACGCACAAAATCTGAGTTTTTCCGGGTTTTCTCAGCTTTTTGTTTTGTAACAACAGAATTAGCGTTCAACGCTAATCTACGATTTTATTTATTGCCAAATAGAAAACAAACAATAATTCACTCATACACTTACATACACGAGCAAAGATAAAAATAAAAAGTTCATAATACAATTACACATACATGCATGATACATGAGAGAAAAAAATATATACAAAATTTCTAGGAATCACCAGCAAAGAGAAAACTCTTTGCCCGCCGGTGAGAGTTGCTTAAAATAAATCCTTAAAATAACAAGAAATTGGAACGAAAAGGCTTTATAACAAAAGTAGAGACACAAAATATACTTTAAATATATATTCTTCAAAAATGTGGTCCAAAGTAGAATAATTCACACTTGTATTCATAATTCATGAAAGGTCAGAATTCAGATAAATAGACTACTTATCTAAAAACTGAAACAGAAAAAAAAACTCACAGTGCTAGGTTCAAAGTGAAGAAATATTCACCTCTAATCCACTCCGTTCTGCTCTTCTTTGATATTTTATCATTTTAATCAAAAGGTATTGCATTCATTAATTTGCTGCTTGTGTAAATCAATTGTCTTCTAATGAAGGTTTAATTTGTATTTTCGGTCTCAAAATTTTATAGTTTTTCAAAGTTTGGAATTTTTAAATTGATTGTGATTGTTTTAATTTAATTTAGGAGTATTTTTTTTCAATTTATAAATGATTTTGTGTATTTTGAATTGTAAATTGAGTGTGTAATTGATGAATGTTAAGTGACACATAACCTAGCTAAATTTGGACTGTTGTAAAAATTAGAATTGGAACCGTTTTGGGCTTATAAGCCTGTGGTACTTTTCTGTAAGTTGTATAATTCTGAATAATTAAATAAATAAATAAATAAATTTGTAGGATAAATTTGGAATTTTCCTATTCCAAGAACTTATTGGCAAAAGATGCTCAAACTTGGCACACAGTCTCAGTTGAGGTATAAAATTTTTGTATTGGAAGTTGAAATCCGCCTTATAATCCGCCCAAGTTATGACGCCCAAGTTCTGCCCAATATCGGCGGTTTTTGAGCGTTATTCCTGCGTTTTCTAGGCCTTCTCAAGAACTAATTGAATCTATCTGTTCCGTCTGATGGTAGACAAGAATAGGAAACCAGTATTTGATTTGATGTGGACTTCGAAACTTGAATTTTACCCTAGGCAAAGTTAACGAAAATATTCAGCATACTAATTTGATCGTCATCAAGGTAAAAGGAGCAGTTTTGAGTTACATTTTTGAGGATTCTCCCTGTGCATTAAGAAATAGCAAACTCAGCGTTTTATCAACGCTACTGAGGGATGAAAGCGTAGCTTATCAGAGGTTGGAGAGCGACGCTATAATTAAGTTCAAGTGAGCACATATGGATCAGATAGGAGCGCTCTGCCGGTGGCTGCTGCAACTAAATAACCCTTTTCTACTCTCTCACTCACTACTCACACCTCTTCTCTCTCTCTCTCTCTCCACTCTCAGGTAGAGTGTGGTCGATGGGGGTGTTCTTTGATATAGTTTTCAAACATCGACAATATGTGTGAAAACTCCCCCGAATTATGTAGGTAATAGCAGAGACAACTAATACAACTCTATTGCGCTCTCTTTTTATTTATTGATCCATACAATGAGTAAATCATAAAAATATGGGAAGAGAGAAAATAAAATAACATTTTGCCATTTCTCTCCCAAATTAAGATGAGGTCACACATAGTCCAAAATAGATTACGTCTTGTAGTTGTTCACTATGTAATATCGGGGCACCGAGCTTTGCTCGTTATTCATTTATTGATAAACAGAACTTAATTCTTTAAAATGATTTGGGGAAGGACTAACAGGCACAGCCCAAAACTGTTTCTTCCTCGAATTTTGATTCATACGCTATAAATATTCCAAAAAGTAGGCTATGTTCCATACACTTGAATTTCAGGTGAAAGTTGTAATTTAAATTGTTTACATACCAAATTGAATAACAAAATAACACTCACTAATCACTCAGAACTGTAAAATAATAATTAACTTTGAATATCATGATATATACCATCTCATGTCACAAATCAGATTACTGTATTTTGATCGAGTCAATTAAAATTTCTAGATTTCTCGTGAGATACGGTGAGCTGATTGATTACACAGCTGATCTCCCACACAGGCACACGCATCTTCTGTTATCGACAGACGACGAAATCATCATCTGTTTTTCCAAGGATGAATTATCCTTCTCATGTCCTCCACTGAGTTTTCCCAGGAATTAGACCTAGTGCAATCGAATTTTGATATCATAGACCTATTATATTCCAAATTTCGTGAAAATCTTCAGAGCTTTATCTATGTAAATTCAATTTCCAAAGTAATGAGACATGGAGAAGTATTATTACATTATTAAGATTTTTAATTTTTGCTGGCTGAAGCTTCAATCCAGGTCCTCTCTGCCACACAGCCCTAGAGAGAGAGAGAGAGAGTGAGAGATAAGATTGAATTTATTTATTCATTTAATGACAAAATATATTCTGGTTTACACAAATATTCACTATAAATGACAGTAAAGCTAGATATTAAACGAATTTTACAAAGTATAAACAATTAATGATCATTATGAAGATTGAATGAAATTTGAATAACGATAATATAATATTGTGATATAACTACACTATATTTAATAGTAATATTATATATATTACTATTAATACTAATAATTATATTAGTATTACGTATTAATACTAATATTATATTATATTATACACCCTTTCTCTCTTTCCCACACACTCTCTCTCTTTCTCTTCCTATCTCTCTTCCTCTCCCTTTATCCATCACTCCCCTCCCTATTTCAATTATATATATATATATATATATATACAGGGTGTTTCAGAAGTAGTGTCGAGAATTTTAGGGTATTGTACCTGGATGCTAGGAGACAACAAATGTCATATTTGAAGTGTCCAAAACTCAGCGGTTATCCTTATAGCTGCCATTTTGTTTTTTTTCACTTAAAAATTTTTATCTCAAGAACGAAATGTTGTATTGATCTGAAATTTGGCCTGAATATTTATGCTATAAAGACTCAACTATAAAAAATAAAAAAAAAATTTTTCGTTGAAATTTTTCAAAATGGCGGCCATTTTAAATTTTTGATGGCGAATATCTCGAAAACCGTCCATTTTACAGAAATTTTACAAGAAACAAAAAAGTTAGCAAATTTTTTCACGATTCCAATGATACCTAATTTATTAAGATTGGTCGAAGAATAACAGAGAAATTAATTTTTTTCGTACTGCATGCATGACCACTTTTCACCATTTAAAGATCAATATTAATTTTTTTTATAATTTCATGAAAACCGTTCTTATTACAGAAATATACAAGAATAACTTTCCTCCAAATTTTATTTTACATTGAAAAATATTAATTTCACTCAAATCGGTTCACTGATACTAATGCAGCAATTGCTCAAAATGCCGTCCTTCAACTTGATTACACAGTCTGCACCTTTCAATCATGGACCGTCGAACTGCTATAAAAGCATTTTCATCATCTTGAATGGCACCTGCTGCAGCAACCACTCTTGCCACAAGGTCTTCTTCGTTTTCTACTGGCGTGCTGTAAACAAGGTCTTTCATATGGCCCCAGAAAAAAAAATCTAAAGGGTTGAGGTCAGGTGAACGTGCGGGCCACGGTACTGGTCCACCCCGCCCAATCCACCGCTGACGATAGGTCATGTTCAGAAAGTCCGTAACAACATTTCCGAAATGAGCAGGGGCACCATCATGTTGAAACCAAATATTATATCTGTTTGCAAGAGGCACATCTTCCAAAAGTTCTGGTAGTATGTCTCTTAAAAAAGTAATGTACGTGGGAGAATTCAGACGATTAGGAAGAATGTATGGTCCAATCACGCGATTACCTAAGATACCCGTCCAAACATTCAGCGAAAATCTATGCTGATAACCACGCACTTTGACCTCATGAGGATTGTCTAAGGCCCAGACGTGACTGTTGCGAGAGTTGAAGATTCCTTCTCTTGTAAAGCTGGACTCATCGGTAAATAACACATTTTCTAGAAAATTTGGTTGGATAATGTCTTGCTGAAGAAACCAACGGGCACAGTTTACTCTTGGCTCATAGTCGCGTTCAACCAATGAGTGAACTTTTTGAAAGCGGAAGGGGTGAAGTCTTTCCTTGTTTAGTACACGCCACACAGAAGAAGCACTTGAATTGATTTGCTTTGCAACTGCTCTCGTACTCGTTCTAGGATTGAAATCGAATTTCTGCAATACTTCCTCTTCAAAAGCAACATTTCGAACTGCTCGAGGCCTACCAGCAATATCCCTGTTCCGTTCAAATGAACCAACTTCTCTCAGCCGATTGTGAGTTCTTGTGAACACCTTGTCGGAAGGGAGACGGCGGTTTGGAAATGCAGCTGCATACATTCTTCTTGCTTCGGTCGCATTGCCAAGAGCTGCTCCATACATGAAGTGAATATCGGTGTACTCCAGCGAACTAAATTCCATTACAATAATTAAATATTTGTGTAGAAGCAACGTAAGAAAATATTGAAACTGGAAATTTAAGATAGAAATAAGACCTAGGAAACGTGAGATTAAGAAATAGGAAGCACTACATCTGGTTCTTTACTTTTAATGAAACAACAATACTTTTACAAGACAAACATTATCATCTGAAAACCATTGTAAAATCATCTGTTTGCCCATATGGAGCCATACCGAGTTTCAAAGCTTCATCTTAAATACATCTGGAATTAAAAAATTAATATTGATCTTTAAATGGTGAAAAGTGGTCATGCTTGCAGTACGAAAAAAATTAATTTCTCTTTTATTCTTCGACCAATCTTAATAAATTAGAAATCATTGGAATCGTGAAAAAATTTGCTAACTTTTTTGTCTCTTGTAAATTTTCTGTAAAATGGACGGTTTTCGAGATATTCGCCATCAAAAATTTAAAATGGCCGCCATTTTGAAAAATTTCAACGAAAAATTTTTTTTTTATTTTTTATAGTTGAGTCTTTATGGCATAAATATTCATGCCAAATTTCAGATCAATACAACATTTCGTTCTTGAGATAAAAATTTTTAAGTGAAAAAAACAAAATGGCAGCTATAAGGATAACCGCTGAGTTTTGGACACTTCAAATATGACATTTGTAGTCTCCTAGCATCCAGGTACAATACCCTGAAATTCTGGACACTACTTCTGAGTTAAAAATTCAGTTAAAAATTTAGGCATTATTATGAATAATACTCTTGACTGGTCAGAACAAGTGAACAAAACTTGTAAAAAGGTATTCTCAGCCATGCATGCATTGAAGAAAATGCACGATATCCTCCCTAGAAACATTAAATTATTATTGGTTCAATCTCTCATCTTCCCACATTTAATGTATTGTAATTCTGTTCTTAACGATATGCAAGTCACTCTGAATGATAAACTACAGCGTTGCCAAAATTATTGTCTACGTTTCGTCTACTCTCTCCAACGCCATGATCATATCACCCCAGCCCACATTGCTAGTTCAACATTAAAGCTTCCCGATCAGAGGCTTTTTCGAATAGTCAAGCTTGTTAGAGATATCTTGATATACGGTAATCCGAACTATTTTAAAGATGATTTCAAATTTGTCTCTGAAGGTAGGAGGATAGATGCTTCACATACTAGAACCGGAGAAAGTACTTTAAGGATACCCAATCATCGAACTACTATTTTCACAAAATCCTTCTTAGTCAGTGCCTGTCGTGCATGGAATGCACTTCCTGTTTCTATCAGGTCCATCGAGAGCCGGGCGAGCTTCATCCTAACTTTAAAAAACATCTTTTGGAACAAATGACTGAAACTGTCCGGCCCTAGAACGATCACATGACATCCATCCCCACCCATCCCACAAATAAAAACCTTTAAACCATGTTATAGAACGAATTGTATATATATATATATATATATATATATATATATTATATAAACTCATGTTATTTCAATTATCCACTGCATAATGCTGTATATTACTGAAAGTTGATAACCCTGATCTACTTTCAGCCTACTTCATTTTATTAATCAATTATTTGATCTTATCTACCTATATAATTATTTTACTCTATCAATTTTCTGTTTTTTTTTCTCTTTAATATTCATATTGATTAAAACTTTTACAATATTTCCATTAATAAATAAATCCTTAGTTTAAATAACGAAATTAACGTTTTGGTAGAGAGTTAGTGGGGAGGATATTTTTAATATTCTTTCCGAAGAATGGACATTGATATGTCCAAAGCTCCGCCAATTTATGTAGATGCATAACAATATGATTATTATCTATAGTTATTATATTACAAACTGCTTTTCATATCATATACAGTTCAATAATTATTTTCTTAGTCTATATTATGTAAATTCATCTATAATTTTGCTGTATTGTAAGCTATTGTATATAAGTGTATAAGCCAGTATATATTGTAATCTACATAAATAAAGTACTCAATCAATCAATCAATCAATCAATCAATCTGAAACACCCTGTATATTATATATATATATATATATATATATATATATATATATATATATATATATTATATATATATATATATATATATATACTCTAGTTTAGAATAAAACTAGGAATAATAATTGAAATAATTGAAATAGGGAGGGGAGTGATGGATAAAGGGAGAGGAAGAGAGATAGGAAGAGAAAGAGAGAGAGCGTGTGGGAAAGAGAGAAAGGGTGGAGGAAGGTAGGAATATAGAAACGTAGGTAGTAATATATATACTCTAGTTTAGAATAAAACTGGAAATAATAATTGGAATAGGGAGGGGAGTGATGGAGAAAGGAAGAGGGAGAGAGATAGAAAGAGAGAGAACGAGAGTGAGAGAGTGAAAGAGTGAAATAGTGGAGGATGTAGGAATATAGAAACGTGACAGGATATGTGAAAATGTTGGCTCGGAAGTTGATAAGGTGAAACAGTTGTTGAAAAAAGAAGGAAAACAAGACAGGAAAAAGAAGTAGGCTACTGTATGAGATAGACATCTGTATTCCTTGCCGCGTTTCATTATTTTCCAGAGAAAAACAAAAACCACTTCTGATCCACATCACAAGTTTCGTACTTCTTCTTCTCTTGTTTCCTCTTTCTCAACTTTCTCTTACTCCTCCCACATCCTCACTGAGCTTGAGTACTAGATAGTAACACTAATATACGAGTCATGCAATAATATTTCATTTATTCATCTATTTGTTCCCACAATCACAATATAAAATTAACTATTGGGAAAGAATCAAAAGGATAAACCCAAAACTGATTCTCTCCCTAATTTTGATAAAAATGAGGTTATCATCTGAGAATGAACGGGTGATTTGCTGAGATGAACAAATGTCCATGCCACCCGGTGGGATTCGAACCCGAAAACCAGGCGGTGCTAGCAGACCAAACTACAGAAGTTGGAATTAAAAAAAAACTACAAAATAAGACAATAGAACCTCAAAGTTCTAGAATTTCAAATATTTTTTCAATTCTAACTGGAATTTTTGGGAATTCTAACTGGAATTTGAAATTTTTGGGAATTCTAACTGGTATTTGGAATTTTTGGGATGTTTAACTGGGATTTGAATCGATAATGTGCTTCAAACTTGAATGATTAGAAATGAATGAAACACCCATAGTTGATTACTCAGTCAAAGTGATGAATCGATTGAACAATTTCAGAATTTGAAATTTCTGGAAATATCAACTGGAAATCATTCCCTCTATCAAAAAAATATGTTTGGGAATAAATGAATGAATATCACCCATAATTGATTACCCAGTCAATGTAATGAATTAAACTTGAGGGAATCAGGGATTAATTCATTCAAATTTCTGATGCATGCAGGTCTACGTTTAGAGTCGACGAATTATTATTTAACCCCGTTTGATGGACATGTTAATGGAATGAAGTAAAATGCGATTGGAATTAGTTCAGTGATGGTTCACAGATATAGTATGGGATAATCAGATAAATGCTATTGTGAATTAACTCAATTTAATTCAATTTAAGTAAATTGGGTTATTTTACCCCTCAGTTATTGTTCAACCAATTCTATATGCTGCTGAGGGTGAACTCTGGCATTGGCTGAGCCTTTATAGGTGTCGGATGATCTATAATAATATTTATATTATATTTGCCCCTGTTGTTGTCCTACTAGGATGGGACAACTTTCTATTCATATAGAAAAATCACATTACTCTCTGGAAATAAATACTAAAACAGTATTCTCTTGCTCTAGGGAGTGAAGTGGCCACTCTATGCCATATATAGTGCTGGAAGTAACTACCAACTGGGCCTACATTTGAGTATATATTTATGTACAGGCTAATTCAAAAAGAATACCACAGCTTTGAAAATCTGTATTTAATCAAGGAAACATGATAGAAACTTGGGTTGTGAATCAAAATGAAGAGTATTTAATTAAGTTTTTCCCCACTAGAAGTTCACAAATGTTCAATGTGACCCCCTCCAGACACTCGAGTGATATCAATACGATACTCGAACTCTTTCCACACCCTCAGTAGCATATCGGGCGTAACAGTTTATAAAGCTGCTGTTATTTCTTGTTTGAGCTCCTCAATGTTTCTTTTACAATGATTCTCTACCGCTGGTAGAGGCGGTCGATACACCTTATCTTTAACCTACCCCCATAGAAAAAACTCTAAAAAACTCTCAGGGGGTGAGGTCAGGGCTTCTTGGAGGCCAGTGATGGAGTGCTCTGTCTCGAGCTGCTTAGCAGCCGATCCATTGCCTCGGATAGTTTTCATTCAAATAGGCACGGACAGATGAGTGCCAATGGCACTAAATAAGGAACTAAAAATACTTTAGAGCTTCCTCGAATCGATGACAGATTATAGTGCTTTAGTTTATTATTTGCAGAGTTATCAATTTTAAAGTTGTGGTATTCTTTTTGAATCACGGTGTATTTATATTTATTTATTCACCAAAAATATTTACAATACAATGTATATACAAAATTAAGCCACGGGATACACCGAAAACGGCTTACATCAAAATACATAATGTAACGAATCAAATTTTGATATTTTCTTTTTGGTATATTTGTTCTTATTTTTACTATTTTTTGTTTGTTGCTCCATATATTTCTATATTTATTTATTCGTTGATATTTTTCTGTGTAATATACGTATAAAATTTTTTATAGTGTATCCTTTATTTGTTCCCCTATTTCCACGCATGACCAATCTCATTTTCATTTATCGAGTTACCAGTATTGAAGTATTAATAAGATTACCATCCGACTATATTCTTCACCGAATAAGTTGGTTTAGACAGCGATATATAGCATTGATAATCAAATCTTTGGAAATGTTTTATTACATATTGTACCAGAGATTTATATAAATTGTCCAAGAGCAGTGAATTGCGGGAGCTCCTGGGCGAGCCAGTAAGAATTTGGTCTAATTTATATTCTAAGAACCACAACCAGAGTTATATAATTTTTTACTCATGCTTTACCGGCTGTAGCCAAGCCACGCAAACCGTTATTGACAAAAATAACATCATAATAATCAACGAGAAACAGTTCAAGCTTGGTAACAGAAATCAAATCAATCATATAACATGAGAAGCAACTCCATTAGCTTAAACTCCTATGTCTCTAAGCGCATGTGTTGAAGATAGTTACAGTCCGAGTCCTGTAGCTTTGCCAATCGGTGGAGGGCCACTAGACTACAATACTACCCGTTCAAAAACATCGAACATTCTTGAGAATGTATCTTTCCTAATGAATCTGAGCCTGATGTTTTTGCAAAGCCGTGAATATTACCCTGCGAATCATACCTTGCCTATACATACAGCAAAAGCTACAATTGTTAGGTGTTAGAAACTCAAATATTTTAAGTTGTTGTTAGTATACGGGTTGTGGTACGGGATGCGTACTGTAAGAATCAAGTAAGACAGATGGTCTTACTTGAAACAGACCCAATATGGGTCTGTTTCCGAGCTTGGGAATTAGCTGAGTTCTAGACTCTAACTGGCTTCAATCTCTGGAGTCAGAAAATTGGCTGACCGAGTCAGAGCGTTAACGTAGTCGAGGACTTAAATAGACTCTGGAGTTTAGAGATCAAGTTAGACCCTGGAGTTTATAATTTCGCTTTCTGAGTGGAGGGCTTATATGTCCAGGACTTGAATTAGATTCTTGCTTCTTTCCGAGTGAAGGAATTATCAAGAATCGATAAGTCCAGAACTTAAAACAGCGTGATTTTGAACCCTCGACTGGGGTAGGGTTTAAATTCAAGTTCTAGACGTAACTGAGCAAACACAATTCATTTATTGTTTTGGAGAAAATGAAAAGCCAAATAGATGTCATGGAATACCTGAATTATTTGGATTGGTTCATCTAAATCCATAGTTTTCAGTTTGCAAGTTTATTTTGGAATAAAATTGTATCAGAATTACTGTATGCGTAAAAAACTAACCTTATTTCACGACTGTGACATAATCTAAATATGTTCAACAAAAATAATACAAGGATTGCCTTGGGATTCATATTCCTATCTGAATGTTATTAATCAATGTCATATTCAACATATTAATAATAATATAAAAAATATGAAATTATTATCCCATTTTTTTCAAAAGAAATACGTTTTCAAACTCAATAGCTAAATGGAATTTTTATTCCAAAATCACTGGTTAGGATCAATGATCAATGATAGAATAAATGAAATGTTTAATCATTCATCTTTCAAAAGGTAAGGTATTGATTTGAATAGGCCTACAAAGAAATCAAAACATATTTTTACAAAATAATTTGGAAAGCATGCTCATTTGAATAATCCCGCTGCAATCAGCTGTTTTCGTTCTGCTATAATGCCAACAATACAACAGCAAAATAATGTGAATTTCCCTCATGTTTACTGCGTTAAAGTCCTGCACTCAAATGAGTCGAGAACTTATAGTCTAGACCCCGGAGTTTAGAAGATAAAATCGTGATTCAGAAAGTCGATTTAGACCCGAGTGCTTATTTTAGTCCTGGGCTCTGTGAGTCCAGAACTCATAGATCCCGAGCTTGAAAGCCGGTCCTTAGAGTTCTCGTTCAACAAGAACATACTATTAAGCCTGTGTGGCTTTTGGTTATGTTTGAAGTTTGACAATCTTTCTACTGAGGAGATAAACTGATTCTAGCAAATATGTAGGTGGAGAAAAATGTGTAAATCACAGGAACAGAAATGCTCTTCCCCATCGGAGGAATTGTCACTCTTTCATTTGACACGGGCTCCAAGCGATCCCAAAAAGGGAAAAGGTAGAAATCTTCCTAAACGGGAGAAAAATTCTCAATTTTTTCCCTAGAAGAGACTTTCACTCCTAGAAGTACAAGTATCTATTAACAGATCATTCTTGATTCTATTCTCCATCTGCTGAAATGAGTAGTGCCTAATTTTCATGTATCTAGCACAGCCACTAATCCCTGCTGGTGACACTCGTACATATGTTGTTTTGGCCTCATTCATCTACTGTGATGCTTCTCTAATGTTTTTCCTGTATTCTGTATTCTGTATTCTGTATTCTGTATTCTGTATTCTGTATTCTGTATTCTGTATTCTCTATTCTGTATTCTGTATTCTGTATTCTGTATTCTGTATTTTTTTTCGCAGTTTGAACTACATTTCATAATATAAGTATATTTAAAGAGAGGAAATGCTACAATCAATCAATAAAATTACTTGATGATGGTGATTGAATGTGTGTGTGTGTAGGCTTTTTTCTCCTCCTATATCCGATTAAACCTCAACTCCTGCTCACGGACAAGTGCTTCATGAATAAAGTGACCAGATTTTGAGGTACTGATAACGGGACAGCCACACAGTCGAGGTGGAAGTGGGGTGGGGAGGTTTGTTGGGGGTTGGTTGTGTTTGATGTAATGATGAATATTTGAAGAAAAATTGAAATCCTTCTTCTTCATCATCTCAGTAATAAAGCATTTTAGAAACCATATTTATTAGAACATTGTTGTTTATTTTGATGCAAGGAAACACCTCACCCCAAGTTTTTCGGTTTGTTTCAAAAACACTCTGTATAGTTTTTAGCAAACAGTGTAGAAAACAAATTGAAAAGCCACATAAAGCATTCACTTGAACTTATTATGTACTCACATCTCAATATTTTCTGATGAATGAATTTTCTCTTATTTCAGGTTTGTCAACTCCTACTCCATTCCTCTATTCCACTCTTTCTTTCAGATTGTTTCAATGTGATGTGCGGTTTAAAGAGTTACTTATAATTTAAAAATTAAAAAAAAACTTCGAAGTTAAAGGTAGAGATTAGAATATAGTATTTGAAATATGATACTTGCAAGAGAAAACGGGACAAACAAGAGTCCCGAGAGGTTTGGTGGGGACAACGGGACAAGTCTCCAGAAAATGGGACTGTCCCGTTTAAAACGGGACGTCTGGTCACCTTATTCATGAAGCACTTTGTGAGCAGTTATTGTTCACATTAATATTATATTATATATTATTATATCATATACTATTACTTACAATCTATTATTAAATTTTAGATGGATTATTGTTGTATTTGTCAAGCTAGACTCTATTTGATTTCTGTAGATGTATTTATGAGTGTGAATAAATTTGAATTTGAATTTGAAATTTGTATTCTGTATTCTGTATTCTGTATTCTGTATTCTGTATTCTGTATTCTGTATTCTGTATTCTGTATTCTGTATTCTGTATTCTGTATTCTGTATTCTGTATTCTGTATTCTGTATTCTGTATTCTGTATTCTGTATTCTGTATTCTGTATTCTGTATTCTGTATTCTGTATTCTGTATTCTGTATTCTGTATTCTGTATTCTGTATTCTGTATTCTGTATTCTGTATTCTGTATTCTGTATTCTGTATTCTGTATTCTGTATCTGTATTCTGTATTCTGTATTCTGTATTCTGTATTCTGTATTCTGTATTCTGTATTCTGTATTCTGTATTCTGTATTCTGTATTCTGTATTCTGTATTCTGTATTCTGTATTCTGTATTCTGTATTCTGTATTCTGTATTCTGTATTCTGTATTCTGTATTCTGTATTCTGTATTCTGTATTCTGTATTCTGTATTCTGTATTCTGTATTCTGTATTCTGCATTCTGTATTCTTCAATGTTTTTGTGTATTCAGTACTCTTTCAATGTTTGTTCTGTATCCTGTTTGTTTGATGTTGATGTTTAATGTTATTGTTTGTTTGTTTTCTGTTGCAGTGCTTGCATAGCATGGCATCAGGAGAAACAGAGGCAGGCTGCCAGCAATTTCTCAGCAACTTTTGCTTGGTATGGTTGGCAGCATCGGTGATAATGCTACGTACTCTGCTACAATGCATACAACACCTGCGCACTAGCCTTCTGCGCAAATTAAAAACTGTACACAGTAAAATTCTATGCTCACTAAATGTGTGTAGTAACTTCATACACACTTTAGATGTGCGCAGTGGTACTAATAATGTGCGCAGTGACCTCTTAGCTACTCTAGATGTGCGCAGTAGCTTTTCAAGCACTAAACATGTGCGCAGTGACCTTCTAGCCACTTTAGATGTTTGTAGTGGCACTAAACATGTGCGCAGTAACCTTCTAGCCACTTTGGATATGCGCAGTAGGTTTCTAAGCACCAAACATGTGCGCAGTAACCTTCTCTCCACTTTAGATGTGCGCAGTAGCTTATCAAGCACTTTAAGGAATGTGCCAAGTGAAATTTCACAAAGTGTTGATGTTTCGCGCACATCACATGTGCGCAGCAGTCATCCGCGCACCCTTGCTGCAGCGCTGATGGGTGTGTGTGTGGTACTGTCGTGTATGCCTTTCGCGGCCGACGCGAATCCTGAGGCGAAACGACTTTACGACGATTTGCTGAGTAACTACAATCGGCTGATCAGGCCGGTCGGCAACAATTCGGATCGACTCACTGTGAAGATGGGACTCAGGCTGTCACAGCTTATCGATGTGGTGAGTAGGCCTCTTCCAACTAATCTCCTCTCTCAGTAATCTTTTCTCATATCATTTTTATTGTTCTTTGAATATTTCTTATCAATGTATTCGATGGATTAGAAACGGTGAAAAGTAGCTCAGAGAGAGTGATCAGTGTACTTGAAATATTGAAAACAAGAAAAACTGGAAACTTGACGAATTGAGAACTTGACAAACTTCAAACATGACATACTGAAACTTGATTAACTGGTAACTTGATGAACTGAAACTTGACGGAATAAGAACAGAACATACTGAAAACTTGATAAACTGAGATCTTGATGAATTTAAAACTTGACCTACTGAGAACTGGCTGAGCTATTTGACATACAACTAGATTTCAACCCCTCAACTTATGGGGTTGTAACTAGAATATTTTACATGTAAACACCCATTGAGTGGTACATCATTTTGAAGACCTTTTTAGGACAAGAAAGATGGCATCAATAAAAATTTTCTATGTTACTTGTATCCAAAATGGCAGCTGATTGATGTTTTAGTTTTCAAATGAATGATTGGTAAAACTTCAATCAGCCGCCATTTCGGATACAAGTATTTTAGAGCTATTTTATTGGTGCCATCTTTCTTGATGTTGAACTGATGGACCACACAATGGGTGTATACATTCAAAATATTCGTGTTACAACTTCTAAGTCACCCCGTTATAAGGGGTTGAAATCCAGTTAAACGTCAAAAGGTAGTACAGGGTCTGTATAATAAGTAACCGGACTGATCTCAGGA
Organism: Nilaparvata lugens; assembly: GCF_014356525.2. NCBI lineage: Eukaryota > Metazoa > Arthropoda > Insecta > Hemiptera > Delphacidae > Nilaparvata > Nilaparvata lugens. The sequence continues at coordinate 36,088,239 of NC_052512.1, forward strand.
AATTTTTTATGGGCAAAATATGTACAATTTTTCATTAGATATCTTCAAAGTAGTCCCTATTGGAGTCGATAACACGCTGATACCGAATTTTCAAATCCCTGAACGCTTCCTGGAAGTCGACAACCTCTTTGCTGTCTAGAGCCCTCGTCGTAGCACGTTAAATGTTTTCCAGAGCCCCGAACCGCGTCCCCACAAGTTGTCTCTTGATCTTGGAGAACAAAACGAAGTCCGGTGGTGCCATTACCAGGCTGAAGGTAACGTTGCCACATCCTCCTTTCAGCCCGTTTATGGCTCCACCGGACTTCGTTTTGTTCCCCAAGATCAAGAGACAACTTGTAGGGACGCGGTTCGGGGCTCTGGAAAACATTTAACGTGCTACGACGAGGGCTCTAGACAGCAAAGAGGTTGTCGACTTCCAGAGAGCGTTCAGGGATTTGAAAATCCGGTATCAGCGTGTTATCGACTCCAATAGCGACTACTTTGAAGATATCTAATGAAAAATTGTACATATTTTGCCCATAAAAAATTTCCTGAGGTCAATCCGGTTACTTATTATACAGACCCTGTATATTCGACAAATAACTTACTTTTTGTGAAGTTGAGAAGTTGATATTGTGGTAATTATTTATATTAAATAAAAAGACTAAGAAATTGTCAAAAACCACAGATTTATTTATAGTTAGAAAGACCGGTTCTGGTTGTTACACCATTGTCAATCTCTGATAAACTAAAACTAAATACAAGAGCAGCAAATTTTATTCTAGTAGGCGAGTACTGCCATTGGCCCAGCTTGACAGTCTCCTCCTACTCAACGGTATAACACTGGAGGAGACTGTCTAGCAGGGCCAATGGCAGACTTTCATGCCCTTGACCAATAGCAGTACTCGCCTACTAGAATAAATTCTGCTACTCTTGTATTTAGTTTTAGTTTATCAGAGATTGACAATGGTGTAACATCCGAAACCGGTCTTTCTAACTATCATTGAATCTGTGGTATTTGACAATTTCTCAGTCTTTTTATTTAAGGTTCTCTGTTTGTCAAGTTTTAAATTATTAGATTGTTGTGGAGCACGTGTTACCTGCCAGTAACCAATAAATTGTGGAGTTGATTATTGTTATATGCAATTGAAACTACAATTTTATTTGAAATAGAAATAATAACTCAAGGATTGCCTCAGTAATTCCTCTATCAATATTATAACCTAAGTGTCATTTTACATGAATAAATGAATTAATTCTAATTTTACGAAATCATCTTTCTCCCTGAAAATAATTCGTTATTTTAGTAAATATTTTCTTGTTCAAATGCCGGCCCAATGTGTCTCATATCAGCTCACAACCACTTGTATTCACACCGGTATTTAAAATCCAACGTTAATTCTGATGCGTGAAATCATGTTTGATTGAAATCATTCGTTAGTTTCAACCGAAGTTTATTAAAACAATCGTTAGCGTAAATTTAGTGAAATCCAGTCTTAGCTGGTTGCATCAAATCAATGTTTAGCAAAGCTGAGAACTCTGAGGTTGGATAAATTGTTATTTCATCAGCTATCACACAGATGATATCAGACAGATAGCAAGGGGCTTGGAGTTGGCGGAGGAACGGCACTAAGTGAGTTACTTTCCTCTCAGCAGGGCTGAAAGTGGCATCACAACAACTCATGAGTGAAACATCTCATTTCATTCTCGCTTTCATTTATATATATATCACATATCATCTCATACGTTATGTGAATATGGATATGGATCAATATACAGAGTGAGTCATATAACACCTCAATAAGTTGGAGACTGCTGTAGATATAATACTGTAACTCTCAGGATAAGTTATTGGTCAAATACTCTACCTTTTGACGTACAACTGAATTGCAACCCCTCATACGGGGGTGACTTAGGGGTTGTAAATCGAATATTTCTAATGTAAATACTCATTATGTAGTACATAATTTTAAAGGCCTTTTTAAAACAAGAAAGATGGCATCGATCAAAATTTTCTATGACACTTGTATCTCTAAAATGATCGTGTTTATATTTCACAGCTGGCTATACGTCATCTTATGAGTTTCGGGGATGCGATATTTTGATTTTTCACATACTCACTCTTTTACTATCCTCAGCTGTTTCAGCCAAGGATGAATCATACTTTTAATGTCGTTCAGCGAGTTTTCTAAAGGATGAGACCTAGTGCAATCGAATCTTTATATCATAAACATACTATGTTCCAAATTTCGTGAAAATCGTTAGAGCCGTTTTCGAGATCCGTTAAAAATAAATAACCAGATATAAAAAAACGGATATAAAAATAACCAGATATATAAATAAAGAAATTTCTCGCTTAATATGATAGTATAATAAGTGTTATTCGTGTAAATAGACATGTAGATAACTCCTAGTACACAGGAAGCTGTTTTCCACGATGTGTTATCTGAGGCAACCCATTTCCCTCGATTCGGCGAGGTTTGACCTCTAAACCGACCGTTTGGGGGGGGGATGAGAAGGCTGTAATGCATTCGTGATGCGTTGCTCACTCACCCCTAGGATTGGGGTAGGAGTAGTGGGAGGGGGATGATGCCAAAATCGATCCACCTCCTCAACACCACCCTTCCCCACCCCATCAATGACACCAACTCCACACAGGGAGTCGGTTACTGTGATGGGAACACTGCAGCCACTTATACACTCAAACAAAAATATTCTGACACCCTTTGCGGTGATCCATTTTCTCTCTCCTAACTCACTCTATCTCTCTTTCAGTCTCTATCTGTCTCCCTCTATTGGTGGAGGGTTAGTGGGAAGGATATTTTGAATATTCTTTCCGAAGAATGGACATTGATATGTCCAAAGCTCCGTCAATTTATGTAGATGCATAACAATATTATCTATAGTTATTACAAATTGCTTTTTTCATATCATAATATCGGGGCATCGAGCTTCGCTCGTTATTTATTTATTGACTTTTGATAAACCGAACACAATTCTTTAAAATGATTGGGGAAGTACTAACAGGCACAGCCCAAAATTTCCAGTTTCTTTCCCGAATTTTGATTTATACACTATAAATAGTCCAGAAAGTAGGTTATGTTCCATACACTTGAATTCAGGTTCAATTTTCTATTCAAACATTTGAAAACAAGAAATCTAGTGCAATCGAATCTACATATTATAAGCCTACTATGTTTTTAATTTCGTGAGAATCGTTAGAGCCGTTTTCAAGATCAGTTGAACATAAATATATACCCATATAACCAGATAACCAGATAACGATATAAATTTACAGAAATTGCTCGCTTAATATAATAGGATAATCTACTGAACCAAATACGTTAAAACTTTGCTTGTATGTTCAGTTGGCCTTCCACAGGCGCACTGAGAACGGATTTCAAGATATCTCCGAAGATACGCCCAAAATCTGCCTTTTCCCAGCGTTTCTCTGAGGTTTCTCAGCTTTTCCAAGAATTAATCGACAAATAATGTTCAAATTAAATGAACAGGCTCATTTGAGGTGTAAAAATGATGTACATGTAGACTGGCTGGCCGTTATGGCTTCGTATAAAATGAGCGCTGCTATCCAGAGATTGTCAGTTTTGTGTAAGGGTAAGCATTCCTGACCGGCAATTAGGAGGTACTGGGATCGATTCCCGGGCTGACAAATAATGTTTTAATAGTAGCGCTCATCGAATTTCCATCTAGCTGTTTACCCTGTTGTCAATATTTGCAGTAGCTGAAGTCTTCGGGGTGAATTACAGCATTTGATTTGGATTTTCGTTTAATAATGATAATTAATTCATCAGCATTTGAATAATTGCAATATCTTAATAATTTCCATCTGTAGGATGCATTAGAGAAGTTTTGAACGCCAGAGATCCGCCCAAAATCGGTGGTTTTATTCAGCTCTAAAGAGCCTGAAAGTCTGTATTTAACTTTAATCGACGGGGGGAAGCAAGTTTGAATGATACAGCCAGGGGTCCAGGGGGGCGGAACACCCTGTCGAGCAAAGCGAGCCTGCCAGCTAGTTGCCGAACGTAGTGAGGTCTATGTTTCAACTCGATCTCCTTTTGTCTGTCTGTATGTAACGCGATTATGGCCAAACGAGTTGATAGAATTCGATGGGATTTGGCGGGAATATTCTTTTTTCAACTGCGCGTCGATGTATACACAAGGTTTTTTTTGAAATTTTGAATTTTAAGGATAATATGAAAAGAAAAGGAATTCATCCATACTCTGAAATCTCTTTATACTGTATATCATCCACTTTGAAGATAGGATTAATCAGACTATAGAATTATTCATAATCAATCAGCTGACAAGTGGATGCATGCATGCATCTGTATATGTAATATGCATCTGTAATATATTATATATATATATATATTACACAGATGTCTGGCCGTGTCTATTTCTAAAAGGTAGAGTTTCAACATTTTTTTATGATGCGTGCCCATCAGTATCAATATTCTCACATTTGAAAAACAAATTTAATAGGTGATTGGAAATGAAATGAAAAATGATTTAATGGACTGAATAATGCTGAAGAAATTATAATTTTCTTGATTGAAAAAAATTAATTTTAAAATAGTTGAGAAATATTTTCATCAGATGGGAAGGTTATAATGAAACTAGATAAATTTTCATTTGGGATACAAATTCAAGCGTTAACTGAGTTTATTAACATGAGTGAGTTTTTGATCTTGGAGAAAACAAAAAATAACAGTTTTCAAGATTACATCATGATTCAACTGAACCAACTAGAACAGGTGACATCAGATACTTGTGGATGAGAAAACTGCGTGAGGTCTACTGTTCACAGAACTACCAATAGAGCTTAATTCTAGATAGAATTGATAATTAATAGTTAATATTAGATCAGATGTATGAATCACAACTGTCAACCATTGGAGAAGGTGGGAATGGAAACTTGACAACTAGGCTCTGCTATGAAATGCACTGAATTTATAACGTGAATAACACTTTGGAGTTGGAGAGAGAAGCTGAAAGGAAAAGAGTGACTAATAGGGAAGAACAGGTGGATGTGAAGAAGGGAGAAGATTTATTGTGGCAGTAATGAAGTGGATTGGACATCAACGTTTCCTTGCATTATTTACGACTGACAGACGATAACAAATTGGAGAGAGCAGCACCCTCCACTAGCAGTCACGTCATGTCACATCAGCACAACATTCATGCTCCAAGATTCATGCAATATCGCTATCACTGATTATTGACCGAGCGAAGTGAGGTCTAAGATTCAAGTCGACGGTTTTGCATTTCTCTTTTTTTATGTTTATATGTTCCGCATTTACGGCGAAACGCGGTAATAGATTTTCATGAAATTTGACAGATATGTTGCTTTTTGAATTGCGCGTCGACGTATATACAAGGCTCTTGGAAATTTTGCATTCTAAGGATAATACAAAAGGAGAAGGAGTCTCCTTCGAAAGCCAATATCACCGTAAAAATCAGACTTTAGAATTAATATCGGGGCACCGAACTTCGCTCGTTATTTTTATTTATTGAGAAACATAACACAATTTTCTTTGGATGATCGTGTTTTACAGCTGGCTATACGTCAGATGACGTATTTCCACAGACGATGAAAGTCTCAGCTGTTCTTCGAAGGATGAATTATCCTTTTAATGTCTTTCAGCGAGTTTTCCCAGGGATGAGACCTAGTGCAATCCAATTTTTATATCATAAAACTACTATGTTCCAAATTCCGTTAAAATCGTTAGAGCCGTTTTCGAGATCCGTTGGACATGAATAATCATAAATAAATATAAATAACCAAATATGAAAATACAGAAATTGCTCGCTCAATATATAATAGGATTCATCATAAATCAGCTGTCGGGTGGATTATTAATTGCATGCAATGACGCGTGCAATTTTATTTTTCAATGTAAGTTGGTAGAAAATCAGCTGTTGTGTGGACTATTAATTGCGTGCAGTGTGGCATGCAATTGATAACTTGAAGTAGCATAGTATTTTCTCCGTCTTTAACTCGGTAAGCTTTTGATGATAGTAACATACGGTAGCTTTTTACATCAAATTATTAGTATTGTCGATATAATAACCCAAACAGCCATAAGTCGTTTATACACCGATATCTCGCCAACACGACAAGTCAGGACAGAATTTACTCTGATGGACAGTATTAGAGGAGTCTGTGGTTTATAACTGCGCGAGGCCCACTGTTCACAGAACTACTAGTATCAATGGTGTTGAATGGGTCTACGAGTAGCCCCCTGGGTTGAAGAACTCTCTCAAGAACTGTTCTATTATAATCTTTGGAACCCGCAACTTCTAATTATACAGAGTTGATGAGAGTCATGGAAACAGCTTAATATCCTATTATATTAAGCGAGCAATTTCTGTATTTCTATAACCGGTTATTCTTATATCTGGTTATTCATGTTCAACGGATATCGAAAACGGCTCTAACGATTTTCACGAAATTTGGAACATAGTAGGTTTATGATATAAAAATTCGATTGCACTATGTCTCATCCCTGGGAAAACGCGCTGAAGGACTTTATAACAGTATAATTCATCCTTAGAAGAACAGATGTCTGTATAATTCTGTCGTCTGTCGAAGATGCATGTGCCTGTGTGGGAGATCAGCTGTGTAATCATTCAATCAGCTTACCGTATCTCGCGAGAAATATTATCAAGAAATTTTATTAAAATAATCGATTTGTTGACATGACATGGTTTATCACTCTAAATTAGAGTATATCATAATATTCAAAGTTAATCATTATTTTATAGTTTTAAGTGATTAGTTAGTGTTATTTTGTTATTTCATTTGGTTTGTAAACAATCTAAATTAGAACTTTTCTGTTTTTAAATATTTTGACACAAAATTGGACCTGAATTCAAGTGCATGAAACATAACTCACTTTTTGGATCATTTATAGTGTATGAACCAAAATTCGCGGAAGAAACAGTTTTGGACTGTGCCTGCTTGTCCTTCCCCAATCATTTTCAAGAATTGTGTTCTGTTCAACAATAAATAAATAACGAGCGCAGCTCGGTGCCCCGTTATTCTCTCTAACAAGAAAAATTTGACAGTAGGTTTCATTGGGGATCCTATTTGAAATGAAAAATTACTTTGTTGTTTCAACATCTTCGAGCCTCATATGAATTGAAATTTATTTTTTAAGAGGAGAAAGTGGACATGTGATACATGATTTCGATAAAGAGTACCAAGAGAGAATGAATGGTGGAAACTGCACATTGATGATATCTCAACCAGTATTAGTTTGTTGATGTAAAAGTTGTAAATTATCCCGTATATTAACTAGATGGAATCCTGAGTCAGCGCATGTCTCAGTTTGTGTGATAGCTACCAAACAGCCTCAGCTGATGTTATCCTATACTACTGTATTAAACAAGCAATTCCTGTTCATATGTTTAGATGTTTAGATGTTTAGATGTTTAGATGTTTGGATGTTTAGATGTTTAGATGTTTAGATGTTTAGATGTTTAGATGTTTAGATGTTTAGATGCTTAGATGTTTAGATGTTTAGATGTTTAGATGTTTAGATGTTTAGATGTTTAGATGTTTAGATGTTTAGATGTTTAGATGCTTAGATGCTTAGATGTTTAAATGTTTAGATGTTTATGTTTAGATGTTTAGAAGTTTATGTTTAGATGTTAAAATGTTTAGATGTTTATGTTTAGATGTTTAGATGTTTAGATGCTTAGATGTTTAGATGTTTAGATGTTTAGATGTTTAGATGTTTAGATGTTTAGATGTTTAGATGTTTAGATGTTTAGATGCTTAGATGCTTAGATGTTTAAATGTTTAGATGTTTATGTTTAGATGTTTAGAAGTTTATGTTTAGATGTTAAAATGTTTAGATGTTTATGTTTAGATGTTTAGATGTTGAAATGTTTAGATGTTTAGATGTTTAGATGTTTAAATGTTTAGATGTTTAGAAGTTTAGATGTTTAGATGTTTAGATGTTTAGATGTTTATGTTTAGATGTTTAGATGTTTAGATGTTTAGATGTTCAGATGTTTAGATGTTTATGTTTAGATGTTTAGATGTTTAGATGTTTAGATGTTTAGATGTTTGAATGTTTAGATGCTTAGATGTTTATGTTTAGATGTTTAGATGTTTAGATGTTTAGATGTTTATGTTTAGATGTTTATGTTTAGATGTTTAGATCTTTATATGATTAGATATTTAGATGTTTAGATGTTTAGATGTTTAGATGTTTAGGTGTTTAGATGTTTAAATGTTTAGATGTTTAGATGTTTAGATGTTTAGATGTTTAGATGTTTAGATGTTTAGATGTTCGGATGTTTAGATGTTTAGATGTTTAGATGTTTAGATGTTTAGATGTTTAGATGTTTAGATGTTTAGATGTTTAGATGCTTAGATGCTTAGATGTTTAGATGTTTATGTTTAGATGTTTAGATGTTTAGATGTTTAGATGTTTAGATGTTTAGATGTTTAGATGTTTATGTTTAGATGTTTAGATGTTTAGATGTTTAGATGTTTGAATGTTTAGATGCTTAGATGTTTATGTTTAGATGTTTAGATGTTTAGATGTTTATATGTTTAGATGTTTATGTTTAGATGTTTATGTTTAGATGTTTAGATCTTTAGATGATTAGATATTTAGATGTTTAGATGTTTAGATGTTTAGATGTTTAGGTGTTTAGATGTTTAGATGTTTAGATGTTTAGATGTTTAGATGTTTAGATGTTTAAATGTTTAGATGTTTAGATGTTTAGATGTTTAGATGTTTAGATGTTTAGATGCTTAGATGCTTAGATGTTTAAATGTTTAGATGTTTATGTTTAGATGTTTAGAAGTTTATGTTTAGATGTTAAAATGTTTAGATGTTTAGATGTTTAGATGTTTAAATGTTTAGATGTTTAGAAGTTTAGATGTTTAGATGTTTAGATGTTTAGATGTTTATGTTTAGATGTTTAGATGTTTAGATGTTTAGATGTTCAGATGTTTAGATGTTTATGTTTAGATGTTTAGATGTTTAGATGTTTAGATGTTTAGATGTTTAGATGTTTGAATGTTTAGATGCTTAGATGTTTATGTTTAGATGTTTAGATGTTTAGATGTTTAGATGTTTAGATGTTTATGTTTAGATGTTTATGTTTAGATGTTTAGATCTTTAGATGATTAGATATTTAGATGTTTAGATGTTTAGATGTTTAGATGTTTAGGTGTTTAGATGTTTAGATGTTTAGATGTTTAGATGTTTAGATGTTTAGATGTTTAGATGTTTAGATGTTTAGATGTTTGGATGTTTAGATGTTGTGAAGTTGTGCTCCTGGGGGGGTTATCTCTTATGATAGAGTCCCACGCTATGAAGCTATTGTGAGAGGTTGTGGATTGCAATTCCTTCACAGATAATACGATGTCTCTGGTATTTATAAGAGCAGTCTCTAAATTCCCTCTTTTGCGAATAAATTCACAAAAAATTAAGGCCTTCCGGCTCGCAAAATTACTGGGTTCAAACCTCAGCTCTAGCTCAGTGGTAGAAACATGAATTTTATAAATACAAATAATCACCATAAGGTTCAAGGACCAGGGATTGATAATTCTTACCGCTGCTTCTATGAAGTTCTTGAAGAATACCAGTAAGGAAATTAAAAGAATATTTGATGACTGATTATCAGTAACCATGTACCACTAGAGAATAATCAGGACCAACTATAGTTGTTTCTAGTTGATTCTTAAAACGCTCGTCGTGAATACAAGTATTCACCAATATACCCTTTCAAAATTCCTTAGAACTTACAACGCCAGTTCTTGAAGCTCTCTGGATCCTTATATGATATAACTGGAACCTTATTAATATAATTTCTTAATATACTTGTTCTGGCTGATAAAATGAATATCATCAAAGGATGATAAATATTGAGTGCTCTGAATAAGGTTAATATTATTTGATTCAATAATTTTAAATGCTGCTAAATATTTGGTGATATTAAAACAGCTCAAACTATATAACACGAGATGAACTAGGATAAAATAAATTTCTACGATTTGTATGCTGACATAAAACATAAAATATATTCCCACAAAAAAGATGTGCATAAGATATTCGATATAACTATAATTCACTTAAATGATCTACTTTTAAAATCTGAATAATTATCACAGGCTTGGTTAATATTCACAATAATGAGTTTCAAATTCAAAATATATTATATTTAATACTGGTACTTAGACTTCCAATCAATACAAAATTCTACCAATAAAAACCTGTTCGGTCTATAAGTTTGATATGATATACTTGGTTCAATTACAAAATTAATATCTAATAAATTAATATTCAAACATGAGATCTCAGGGCTTTTAATATGAATTCGGGCTGTGCATGGAAGTAAGCTTCCTACATATAATAAATAAATTTATAAAATGTTCTTGTGAACTATGTGATATTGTTCAACACGTGGTGACTCTTAAATTTAATTCTAATTAATTGGAATAGCGCTTTTTTTATTAATTATTACCCCACTGAACGTAGAAAAAATGAGCTCATTTGGTTTGACTTATCACTCACTGACTGAAGTTCTGGATGTTCTCGTGGATTGAATTAATTATTTCCAATAATTAATTAGGTAGGCTCCTTTTCGTCACTGCTGGGCTAACGCGTGATCCAGATTTTTATAAGTTTCTTTCGAATTAAAGCTATTTTTATGGGAATCTTTACAATTACGAACTCCTTGACAGCACTGAGTTCACAAACAATTAACATTCAACAAACATACATTACATTTAAAAAAGGGTTTGGCTTAATAATTCATTAAAATTTTTTTTTTTAAAAGGAAGAAGAAAAGACCCTAAACTCCATGTGCATCCTCTCGGGAATAATCAGGACCAACTATAGTTGTTTCTAGTTGATTCTTAAAACGCTCGTCGTGAATACAAGTATTCACCAATATACCCTTTCAAAATTCCTTAGAACTTACAACGCCAGTTCTTGAAGCTCTCTGGATCCTTATATGATATAACTGGAACCTTATTAATATAATTTCTTAATATACTTGTTCTGGCTGATAAAATGAATATCATCAAAGGATGATAAATATTGAGTGCTCTGAATAAGGTTAATATTATTTGATTCAATAATTTTAAATGCTGCTAAATATTTGGTGATATTAAAACAGCTCAAACTATATAACACGAGATGAACTAGGATAAAATAAATTTCTACGATTTGTATGCTGACATAAAACATAAAATATATTCCCACAAAAAAGATGTGCATAAGATATTCGATATAACTATAATTCACTTAAATGATCTACTTTTAAAATCTGAATAATTATCACAGGCTTGGTTAATATTCACAATAATGAGTTTCAAATTCAAAAATATATTATATTTAATACTGGTACTTAGACTTCCAATCAATACAAAATTCTACCAATAAAAACCTGTTCGGTCTATAAGTTTGATATGATATACTCGGTTCAATTACAAAATTAATATTTAATAAATTAATATTCAAACATGAGATCTCAGGGCTTTTAATATGAATTCGGGCAGTGCATGGAAGTAAGCTTCCTACATATAATAAATAAATTTATAAAATGTTCTTGTGAACTATGTGATATTGTTCAACACGTGGTGACTCTTAATTTTAATTCAAATTAATTGGAATAGCGCTTTTTTTTATTAATTATTACCCCACTGAACGTAGAAAAAATGAGCTCATTTGGTTTGACTTATCACTCACTGACTGAAGTTCTGGATGTTCTCGTGGATTGAATTAATTATTTCCAATAATTAATTAGGTAGGCTCCTTTTCGTCACTGCTGGGCTAACGCGTGATCCAGATTTTTATAAGTTTCTTTCGAATTAAAGCTATTTTTATGGGAATCTTTACAATTACGAACTCCTTGACAGCACTGAGTTCACAAACAATTAACATTCAACAAACATACATTACATTTAAAAAAGGGTTTGGCTTAATAATTCATTAAAAATTTTTTTAAAAGGAAGAAGAAAAGACCCTAAACTCCATGTGCATCCTCTCGGGTCAGGATCTTAAGCCAGAAGAAAGAGGTTTTTAGAAAAATTTTGCTTCTTCCTAGAATAATTCTGTAAGCTACTCTCTGATTGGCCTTCAATTTAATAGACTCAATACAATTGGTTGCCTTGGGAATCAGGGCTTCCTCGGCTTTACAATAGACAAAATTAAATAGAAGAAGTTTTTATACAAATATATGGAGTGTTTATCTTAAATTGAATTCATAAATAAATCGTAACATACGATTTTAATAGGTAATACATTTAGTTTTTATATGAGTTTTGTATACTCTTGATTTATCATGCTTTTTTAGATTATAACAAATATTTATACAGAAATAATAGTTATTTGTATTTCTACACATCGACTTCCTTTAGTATACATAATATATCCTTTATGAGTGAATTTTATATGTTTCAACCGGTCATATGGGTTGATCGAATAATCAGCTGATTCGTTCAGTATTGGTTCTAATAATTATCGATTTATCCAAGATCGACTAATTCTTTTCAAAACGTAAACAAGTAACTCTAACCTCAATGTTCATGCATTTTATTTTATTTTTTTTTTTTTTTTTTTTTTGTAATCCGCCAATAATAATTATGCCGCTTTATAATTTTTTTTTTGATCTTACCAATGGGTTCTCATAATTATTAAATCACAATAATACATGTTTTCTTATCGTTGTTGATAATGCTATTACTCCTAATCGCTAATAATACTTGATTTGAGTTGATTTACTCTTTAGATAGGTCTAACCTTCTTTCCAATTTTATAGTTCTATTACATTTTATTGGCTCATTTAGAAAGATTTGGTGGTTTCAAATTACCACGTGACACAAAACGCCCTCTGATTTCTTATTTAAAACGACAATTCGAGAATATAATATAAATTTTATGATCCAGTTGGTTTTGGATCAGAAATCATACATGTTACAAAGTCTGCTAATAACTCTACTGAGAATCTTACCTCCTAACAATTCAACAACATATACAACAATAAATAAATTCAATTCAAATACATACGCCTTACATCGGCCAATCTCCTTCTACACACAATACACAATATAAACTATCTCCTCCTCCATACATAATATAAATCTTTTTTCTAATCCCCGCTCTGCCCTCAGGCCAGAAGCACATTTGAATGTTGGTGCAAAATCATTGCCAACCTAACAAACTGATAATTCTCCGACTTGCAGAGTATAACATATTTTCTCCCTCAACATAGAACAGTGACTTGTACATTTTCATTTCATTCTCTTGCAGAAATTGGGCTTTGTTTTCATATAATGGATATTTTTAAGGATAATCTTTGGTAGGTTTTATCAACAAGAACTTCTTATTCCTCTAATACATTGAGACTTGGGATTAATGCTTTTGGTGGTAACTATGCGGTTTGATCATTTGGCGGATAATTTTAGTGATTTTCTTAATAGTTTATACATAAATAATAATAATATAATATTTTTATAATATCTCTACATGCAATTCACATTTATATGACACTTGATCTTCTCTTATTCGGGGTATCAACTTAGATGATTTAATAGGCACTGATCATTCTGGTCCTCATAGTGAACAGCTGATCCTTGGATGTTTGAGTGGTTTCTCTTTATTCACCTGTCGCCATTTTGATGCCTCTTTAAGATATACAACGGTAAGCTGGTTTTTAAATTAGAAGTTATTTATTCACCTGTTTCATTAGTAAGAATGGTGTTAAAAATGGTTTCTAAATTTGTTCTTTCTTTATTTTCAGGTATACTGGTCGAAATGAATACTCGTCTGCGAAATAAGTGTGTTGTCTGGTGTTTGTTTGGTACGTATTTGTTGACAGGTAGGTCCATGAATCCAAATATTATTGTTTACTTTCTTATCGCTTATTGTCTCGATAATACGGCTTGAGATTAGAGGCATGGGCTTTGATTCTGTAAATAATCTGGCGGTTTTGACGACCGGTTCTCCATCAGCTCTCTTATCCTGGCTAGCCTAGAGTATTTACTTGGTGTATTTTGAATCGTTCTGAGTTTCAGATTAGCTTTGAAAATTTTAGAACTGATTCTCTCAACATAAGACACGCCCTCATTCATCAGTACTTTAATGATATTTTCCTTAATTGATATCGCAGCCATAAATATAATAATACTCACAAAATAAATCAATGCATTTACCGTGTTTCTCACAACATAACCTTTCCACTCATCAATAGTAGTTTCATTTAGTAATAATAATACAATATTTTTCATCCTATCCACAACACAGTCTTTTATCCATATCACAGTCATAACAAATAGTATACAATATATCAGAACATTTATCATTTCTTTAACAATATAATCTCTCAACATATAATAGTCAGGTACTTTCATTTTATTAATATAACTCCTTATTTCTCTCACTCTTCTTAAACACTTTCCAGTCTTCATTAGTTCCCACAAGTAATCTAATTTATTGTTATCATCCATGTATGTTTCCATATTTGTTTCGTAAGCAGCTCCATTTTTAATCCATTTATTAGGTCCGTTTTTATCACATTTCTTTAGCCCATTCTTCCGGTCACATCGCCGATCTTCTGCTTTAAAGCGAATGTGCCGCGGATGCATGCTGTCGATCTCCGGTCCTCCATCCTGGTTTTGGTCCGGAATCCTCCTCGGGCGTTTGAAACGTGCATGCGGCTGGTATCGTCGCGCGCGGTACTTCTTTTTCTTCCGCCTGACTTTCCGCCTCCGGGCCTTGCGGTGTATGCTTCTTGTATCCCGAATGTTGTCCTCCCGGTACTCCCTGGTGTCATCCTTTTGTTTTCATTGATGCAATTGTTGAAACATTCTTCCAAGAACGGTAGATATCTAACCCAACTTTGATGTTTTTCAGCGCAGTACGCCCTCATGAATCGTGAGATTTCTGCCATGCGGCGCTCCACGGGGTTCGAACTAGGAGAATATGTGGAAGTTCGAGATATTTTTATATCAGCCAGGTCAAGTATTCTTTTCCATGGTTTGCTACAAAAATATGATGCATTATCTGATAGAATGCGCTTAGGTTTTCCTACTTGCGGAGTCCACTTATTCACTATGCAATTTGCTAGGACTTCCCCTGTTAGCTTACCGATGGGAAAGAACATGGTGTATTTAGAGAATGTGCATGTTAATACGAATATATATTTCTTCCCATGTTGTGCTAGGGGTAGAGGACCATAAATGTCGGCTGATACTAACTCCAATGGGGCGGTCGGCAATATAGGTATCATTGCTCCCCTGACTTGATATTTTAAATGTTTGGTTTTCTGACATAGGTCGCATGCTCTTAACACTTTGACTACCTTTTTGTGCATACCTTTCAGATAACAGGCTTCTTTTAGTGTACATATCGTTTTTCTTACTCCAAAGTGGCCAATTCTCTCATGCGTTTCCTTAATCACTTCTTCCGCTATTTCCTTAGGTATTATGATTCTCCAGTTATAATCTTGTGGTGTGGTGCGGTGAAATAGGAATCCACGGTATCGCGTGTACTGTCGCAGGTAGTGGGGCGGTTCAGATGGTCCTTCCTCCAGTATTTCTAAAATTTGGGATAGCTTAGGGTCTTCTTTTTGCGCATTCTGAATCCTTCTGGGTGTTAGTGTATTCTTGTAGACTTGAGGTTTGATATTCTCGGGATATGGTATGCTTTCGTCCATTTCCATTGCGTAGCATTTCAGGTTTGTGTCGTTACAGTAAGTGGCATCTAATTCTCGGGATAGAAAATCGGCTGTTTGATTTTGCTTTCCTGGTAAGTGTGTGAGATCGAGGTCAAATTCTTGAAGAGCGAGAAACCATCTTGACAGTCTGTTGTGGTTTAATTTAGCTGTCTTAAAAAATGTAAGAGCTTTATGGTCGGTATTGATATAAATTTTATTTCCCAACAGTAGCGTGCGGTATTTTTTACAGACTTCTACTATACTTAATAATTCCTTTTCAGTAATCGAATAGCGTCTTTGTGCTGGATTTAGGGTTTTACTGAAAAAAGCTAGTACTCCCTTATCTCCTTCGGCACTTTTCTGAAATATTTCTGCTCCTATGGCGTAATCTGAGGCGTCCACATTTATGTAAAATGGCTGGCTCATATCGGGATGACTTAATACAACTATTTCAAGGAAAGCTTCTTTTAATTCTCGAAATATCTTCTCTTCTGCTTCTGTCCACTTCCATGCTTTGTTGGTAGATAATACGTGACTTAATTGGGCAGTGTAGTGTGACATACGGCTGTTGAAACGTCTATAGAATTGAAGAAATCCAATGAATTTCTGTAGTTGCTTTCGGTTGGTTGGTGAAGGGAATTTTCTGATGGCTTCTAATTTACTGCTATCCTGGGAGATGCCGTCCGGGGTGATGATATGTCCCAAATATTTGACTTGTTGTGCAAAAAATTCGCATTTTGATAATTTCAATTTGAGTCCACATCTGATGAGACGACGAAATATTATATCTAGGTGTTGACAATGGTCCTGAATATTTGTTGAAGAAATAATTCCATCATCCACGTAGAGTGTACAGAAATCCGTGACATCTTCTCCTACGGCTTGACGAAGGCAACGAATAAATATGGCCATGGCGTTCCTCAGTCCAAAAGCTAGGCGAGTGAAGCGGTAATTTCTTCCGTTGAATAAGAATGATAGATAATCTCTTGATTCTGCCGCTATCTGGATCTGCCAATAACCTGCGCTTAGGTCAACTGTAGAATATACATTCTTCCCACTAAAGGTTTGAAGCACCTGCTCTATCTGGTCTGGGCTCTCACGGTCATCTTCCAAAATGCTGTTAAGTGCTCGCGCGTCCAGACATAATCTCACGGTACCGTCTTTCTTAGCAACACAAACAATTGGTAAGCTATATTGAGAGCTTGATGGTTCAATAATCCCCAATTCTAACATTCTGTCTATCTCTGCTATAGCTGCCGGGCGGTATGTAAATGGTATTGGATAAGATTTTCGGTAATAGGCTTCATGAGGTTTGACTTTGAGTCGGCATTCAAAATCTTTAGCTAGTCCTGGTTGTTCTGAGAAGACATCTCTATTTTCAATGAAAACCTTCGCGACACTGTTTTTTGTATCTAAATCCCATTCAGCATAACAGTTTATCCTATCCAATAATTTTCCGAGCATTTCTTCAGAGGAAACCTCTTTATCAATCACGCCGTCATCCGTCGTTGTTAAACTCAACACTTCAAAATGCTCCATGGTTTCTTCCATTTCATGAATTCCCCAAGTCCTAGGCACGCCTTCCATGTGGTATGCAAATTGTACTATCCGATTTTCTCCAGGATGTCTTTTTAAACTAAGAGGTGTAATAATTTCGGTGGTGGCGGTTTCAGGGCTTGCATGAAATTTCAATGTACGGAAATTCAAACAGGTTCGGAAATACTGTAAGAAATCAGCGCCTATTATCATTGATGGACCTTTGACTGGCAACACCAGGAAAGTATATTCAAATATAACTCCTTCTATTTCCACTTCTAAGAGACATTGAGTGGTTACTCTTATTCTTCTGCCAGGATTAATACCGGAAATGTATACATTGGTAAGGGGTAGTATAGCTATTGCATGTTTATCTTTGATGTTCGAAAACATATCCTCTTGTAATAAACAGCATTGCGAGCCACTGTCAATCAGGGCTTGTAGTTTAGTCCCATACAATTTGCATTCGATATAAGTTTGTAGCTGGCCGTCTGATGTCACATCGGTGTCGTCAGGGTTTTCTAAGAGTGTTTCACGCTGATCGTCCCGGAAAGTGGTGTCTATGTGGAGAGGTTTGGCTTGTTCCTCTAATTTGGTAGATGAATAATTATCCTTTGCTTTGGGGGTATCATATAGTCATGTAGTTTTAGAAGTGCTTATTTCTTGATTTGGTGGTGGGTTATTTGCATGTTGATTTTGGGTTGCTTTTGTTGTATGTGCTACTGTGTAAGATGTATTTGTTCGGTTATGGTTTTGGTGTGTCTCACTTGGATTTTTGTGGTCTCTATCTCGCTTGTAATTATTTCCATTTAAACGATCTCTGCCATCATAATATGCTCCTCTATCCTGTTGTTTATTATTGTAATATTGCGATTTATTTCTAGAACTGTTTTCAAACGATTGACCTCTGCCAGTATTTTCGGGGTATTTTTGATATCGAGTGTTTGCTCCGGCATTTGACATTTGATTCTCACCATTATAATTTTTTCTGAAGCTGTTGCTATTATGATGAGGAGAATGATTGGAATCTCCTGTATGGTCATTTACCTGACTGGATTCAGAAGTGACGGATTGGATACAGTGTAAATGTTCCATTAATTCTTTGCAACTGGAAATCGAAGATACTGCTAGTGTCATGCGAACATTGTAAGGAAGCTTTTTTGTTAATATATTTGCTAAGGATGTATCCGCCAAAGATTCGTCTAGTTGCGAATTCTTACACATCATCTTAGCTACGAATTCAGTATATGATTGTCTGCCTCTATTATCATATGTGCATGATATAATCTCTGATAGTGCGTCCATCTGCTTACGTTTACTCCAATACTGCTGCAGGAATTGGGAGATGAAGTCCTCCAGGCTGTTGATATCTCGCATCCGGCTCTGGAAAAACATCAGCGGCTTGCCAAGTAGTAGACTGGACAGTTGGAAGCGCCATACTAACCAAGAGGTGGGTATCAATTCCTGAATAGCTTTTATTTGGTCTATGAATGGTCTGGGTTGCATATGACGGTAGGAATTATCGAATTTTCCAAGACTTTGAAAAAGCTGAGTGCCGTTTACTACTTCATTCGGTGTATACTGCATTTGACTGACTGGGATATTTTCCATGCGTGTTTCTATTCTGGAGACTCGTTCTTCATTTGCGATCCATTTATCATTCATAATTTTCTTATGTGTATTCACTTCATCATACAATCCGGTTAGCTTCAACTGCTGTCCGCCTATAGCATTCTCCAATATGCTGTATCTCTCACTTGATTTTGCCCCCTCCTCCGCTAAATTTGCCATACATGCCTGCACGTTACTTTGTTCCTTGACTATCTCTATTATTTTCTTATTATTTTCCTCCACTTTCGACTCTATCTCGCCCTTATTTTCTAACACCTTTCCCATGACAGTTTCCATGATAGCGGTGCCCAGCTCCTTACCCAATACGTCCACCTGTTTTTCAACTTCCTTTGGTACGTTATCTAACCGTTCATTTATTTGACAGGTGACGTCATCTATACGAATTTCTAACTTTTTGATAACTGCAGATTGAGTATCTATTTTTGTATCTATTATATTTCTCACTTCCTCCCTGAAGCTAGAAAATTTTTCATCCATAGTTTTGATACCTTCCTGTAGGATTTTAGTATTTTCCTCCGCTTTATCCTGGATGGCTTTAGTGTTTTCATTGATATCTTCTTGTATTTTTTTAGTCACTCCCTCCAAGGCTTGGCTGAGCAAGAGTTTAAATTCATTTATAGAATCGTTTGCTATGAAGTTTGTAGTATATCCGACTGAAGAATTTAATGTGGTGTTGCCTTTTCCTAGATTGGTGGTTGCGGATGGCGGTTGACTGGCGATATCGGATGGCGATTGGGTGGCGGCACTCTCCGTTCCCTCGGCGGCGCTTGGGGCGATCTGCGAAGACGCCGGTACCGGGTTGGACGCCCTCACTCCCTCAGTCGGACTCTCATCGGACTTACTCGCGTCGACGGCGTTATCGATCTTCGTAGAAGACAATTGGGCCAAGTTTTGCGGGTCGAAATTGATGGAGCATATGCTGCCTCCCTCTCTCTCTCGTGGGGTCTCCGCTGCATCGTCCTGGGGCTGTTGATTTGCCGGTGTCGTGGCTACATAGTTTTGGGGGTGGTCGCTGAAGTAGGAAATTTGCGAGTTAGCTGGCGACTGGTTCATGGTGACGTTATTATGGAATACTTCGAGTAAATAGCCAAGTGTGTTGCCAAGTCTCAGGAATATTAAAATGGATTCAGTGATAGTGCCTAGTCTGGATAAAATTGTGTTGTGTTGAAGTTTCAAGTGTCATGTACATATATTACAAAAAGACCTTCGAGTGCTACAGGTACGCTTATCAACATAGACAGATATGGCTTACAAATTACACTAATATAGTTCTTAAAATTTTAATTAGGGTCTTATCCTCCTGAATAACGATAGTATTATAATGCCTCAAATAACCTATAACCCTGGTCAGCATACAATGTCTAGATTCAAAGATCAAAATCAAATTTTTACTATAACTTTTATGGAAATTTCCATCCAATTTTCTCTATTATGAGAATTATGTTATCAAACTCGTGTGATACAGTTTGTCTGTATTTATGCAGCTTGAAAAATTTTAATTTGAAGAGCAACTCAATTATTTTAGCCAGAACTTACAATAGATCATCAGATATATCTTGTCGAAACAACTTCAGATTATGTTTCTTGCAGCTTTCAGTTTTATCAATAATTTCATTAATCATTGATAGTAAGATTGAGTAGGTAAGCTTTTCATCATGCTCCACTGGTTGGGTGCCATTGTGTGAAGTTGTGCTCCTGGGGGGGTTATCTCTTATGATAGAGTCCCACGTTATGAAGCTATTGTGAGAAGTTGTGGATTGCAATTCCTTCACAGATAATACGATGTTTCTGGTATTTATAAGAGCAGTCTCTAAATTCCCTCTTTTGCGAATAAATTCACAAAAAATTAAGGCCTTCCGGCTCGCAAAATTACTGGGTTCAAACCTCAGCTCTAGCTCAGTGGTAGAAACATGAATTTTATAAATACAAATAATCACCATAAGGTTCAAGGACCAGGGATTGATAATTCTTACCGCTGCTTCTATGAAGTTCTTGAAGAATACCAGTAAGGAAATTAAAAGAATATTTGATGACTGATTATCAGTAACCATGTACCACTAGAGAATAATCAGGACCAACTATAGTTGTTTCTAGTTGATTCTTAAAACGCTCGTCGTGAATACAAGTATTCACCAATATACCCTTTCAAAATTCCTTAGAACTTACAACGCCAGTTCTTGAAGCTCTCTGGATCCTTATATGATATAACTGGAACCTTATTAATATAATTTCTTAATATACTTGTTCTGGCTGATAAAATGAATATCATCAAAGGATGATAAATATTGAGTGCTCTGAATAAGGTTAATATTATTTGATTCAATAATTTTAAATGCTGCTAAATATTTGTTGGTACCAAAACAGCTCAAACTATATAACACGAGATGAACTAGGATAAAATAAATTTCTACGATTTGTATGCTGACATAAAACACAAAATATATTCCCACAAAAAAGATGTGCATAAGATATTCGATATAACTATAATTCACTTAAATAATCTACTTTTAAAATCTGAATAATTATCACAGGCTTTGCTAATATTCACAATAATGAGTTTCAAATTCATAAATATATTATATTTAATACTGGTACTTAGACTTCCAATCAATACAAAATTCTACCAATAAAAACCTGTTCGGTCTATAAGTTTGATATGATATACTTGGTTCAATTACAAAATTAATATTTAATAAATTAATATTCAAACATGAGATCTCAGGGCTTTTAATATGAATTCGGGCAGTGCATGGAAGTAAGCTTCCTACATATAATAAATAAATTTATAAAATGTTCTTGTGAACTATGTGATATTGTTCAACACGTGGTGACTCTTAATTTTAATTCAAATTAATTGGAATAGCGCTTTTTTATTAATTATTACCCCACTGAACGTAGAAAAAATGAGCTCATTTGGTTTGACTTATCACTCACTGACTGAAGTTCTGGATGTTCTCGTGGATTGAATTAATTATTTCCAATAATTAATTAGGTAGGCTCCTTTTCGTCACTGCTGGGCTAACGCGTGATCCAGATTTTTATAAGTTTCTTTCGAATTAAAGCTATTTTTATGGGAATCTTTACAATTACGAACTCCTTGACAGCACTGAGTTCACAAACAATTAACATTCAACAAACATACATTACATTTAAAAAAGGGTTTGGCTTAATAATTCATTAAAAATTTTTTTTAAAAGGAAGAAGAAAAGACCCTAAACTCCATGTGCATCCTCTCGGGTTGGGATCTTAAGCCAGAAGAAAGAGGTTTTTAGAAAAATTTGCTTCTTCCTAGAATAATTCTGTAAGCTACTCTCTGATTGGCCTTCAATTTAATAGACTCAATACAATTGGTTGCCTTGGGAATCAGGGCTTCCTCGGCTTTACAATAGAAAAAATTAAATAAAAGAAGTTTTCATACAAATATATGGAGTGTTTATCTTAAATTGAATTCATAAATAAATCGTAACATACGATTTTAATAGATAATACATTTAGTTTTTATATGAGTTTTGTATACTCTTGATTTATCATGCTTTTTTAGATTATAATAAATATTTATACAGAAATAATAGTTATTTGTATTTCTACACATCGACTTCCTTTAGTATACATAATATATCCTTTATGAGTGAATTTTATATGATTCAACCGGTCATATGGGTTGATCGAATAATCAGCTGATTCGTTCAGTATTGGTTCTAATAATTATCGATTTATCCAAGATCGACTAATTCTTTTCAAAACGTAAACAAGTAACTCTAACCTCAATGTTCATGCATTTTATTTTATTTTTTTTTTTTTTTTGTAATCCGCCAATAATAATTATGCCGCTTTATAATTTTTTGATCTTACCAATGGGTTCTCATAATTATTAAATCACAATAATACATGTTTTCTTATCGTTGTTGATAATGCTATTACTCCTAATCGCTAATAATACTTGATTTGAGTTGATTTACTCTTTAGATAGGTCTAACCTTCTTTCCAATTTTATAGTTCTATTACATTTTATTGGCTCATTTAGAAAGATTTGGTGGTTTCAAATTACCACGTGACAATGTTTAGATGTTTAGATGCTTAGATGCTTAGATGTTTAAATGTTTAGATGTTTAGAAGTTTAGATGTTTAGATGTTTAGATGTTTAGATGTTTAGATTTTAGATGTTTAGATGTTCAGATGTTTAGATGTTTAGATGTTTAGATGTTAGATGTTTAGATGTTTAGATGTTTAGATGTTTAGATGTTTAGATGTTTAGATGTTTAGATGTTTAGATGTTAGATGTTTAGATGTTTAGATGTTTAGATGTTAGATGTTTAGATGTTTAGATGTTTAGATGTTTAGATGTTTAGATGTTTAGATGTTTATGTTTAGATGTTTAGATGTTTAGATGTTTAGATGTTTAGAGTTTAGATGTTTATGTTTAGATGTTTAGATGTTTAGATGTTTAGATTTTAGATGTTTAGATGTTTAGATGTTTATGTTTAGATGTTTAGATGTTTATGTTAGATGTTTAGATGTTTATGTTTAGATGTTTATGTTTAGATGTTTAGATGTTTAGATGTTTAATGTTTAGATGTTAGATGTTTAGATGTTTAGATGTTTAGATGTTTAGGTGTTTAGATGTTTAGATGTTTAGATGTTTAGATGTTTAGATGTTTAGATGTTTAAATGTTTAGATGTTTAGATGTTTAGATGTTTAGATGTTTAGATGTTTAGATGTTTAGATGTTTAGATGTTTAGATGTTTAGATGTTTAGATGTTTAGATGTTTAGATGTTTAGATGTTTATGTTTAGATGTTTAGATGTTTAGATGTTTAGATGTTTAGATGTTTAGATGTTTAAATGTTTAGATGTTTAGATGTTTAGATGTTTAGATGTTCAGATGTTTAGATGTTTAGATGTTCAGATGTTTAAATGTTTAGATGTTAGATGTTTAGATGTTTAGATGTTTAGATGTTTATGTTTAGATGTTTATGTTTAGATGTTAGATGTTTAGATGTTTAGATCTTTAGATGATTAGATATTTAGATGTTTAGATGTTAGATGTTTAGATGTTTAGATGTTTAGATGTTTAGATGTTTAGATGTTTAGATGTTTAAATGTTTAGATGTTTAGATGTTTAGATGTTTAGATGTTCAGATGTTTAGATGTTTAGATGTTCAGATGTTTAAATGTTTAGATGTTTAGATGTTTAGATGTTTAGATGTTTAGATGTTTATGTTTAGATGTTTAGATGTTTAGATGTTTAGATGTTTAGATGTTTAGATGTTTATGTTTAGATGTTTAGATGTTTAGATGTTTAGATGTTTTTATATGTTTATATGCTTTCATTTCACCGTATCTCGAAAACGGCTCTAACGATTCTCACGAAATTCAGAACATAGTGGGTTTATAATATAAAAATTCGATTGCACTTGGTCTCATCCCTGGGAAAAATCGCTGAAGGACATTAAAAGGATAATTATTATTCATCCTTGGAAAAACAACTGATAATTATTACGTCGTCTGTTGATGATGCAAGTGAGTGAGCGAGTTCATGTTTGTGGGACTCTGTCAAAATTATGACTCAGCTGTTGAACTCTTGTAATCATTCAATCAGGTAGGCTACTTAGTGCCAGTTGCTTAGAAGCCGGGTTATTTTCAATCCTGTTTACTGTTCACCTATTTATGCATAAACGGAAACGCAGCTTCACTGATGGTCAAACTAATTTTCCGTATTTATTTATGTTCTTCAGTAACTTTAGAAAGAATTGATCAATCACCTCCAAATTCTGAACATGTATTATTCGAAACTTTTTACAGCTTGAGTAATTCAAGCAACAAAATTGACTTACTCCTCTGTCCTTTATCGAGATATAAAAATATCATTGAAAGTGCATGAGAAAAATTGTTATGATATTTATCATTTAGTCAGCTGGAAAATTCATTGAATGCAATTATTACATTTTTTTCATTCATTCATAACATCAACTGAGGCTATTTGGAAGCTATCACACAGACAGTCTTTCATGCGCTGACATATAATTTCAGGTGGTTGATATACAACATATTTTTTTGAAATTTTACATCAAAAAACTGATACGGGATGATATATCAATGTACGGTTTTAGCCATTCATTTTATCTTGAAAATTCTGTATCGAAATCATGTATCACTTGACCAGTTTCTCTTGGAAAAACTAATATTTGGATTTATATAAGTAGTCAAGGCAACGAATGATCAAATAAAGGTATATAGGGATACAGGGAAAAGTTTGGAACACAATTTTCAACTCCACAGCTCTTTTAAGGATAGTAAAAGGATTGACATATCAAAAGTCCCCACCCCTACCCACTAGGGTGGGGGGTTTGGAAGTACCATTTTTTCATATTTCGCATATATATCTCGGAAACTATGCATCTCATGGAAATCTGTATTCTGTGCAAAATTACCAACAAGTTTTGTCCTCTACATTTTTCCCATAATATCTCTTAGTTTCTCAGATACCCGCTCTTGAAAGTGAGACATTTTTTGAAAAAAACACTTCCCCTTCTAAGTTTTTCATCTTTTGGCCTTATAATTTTTGAACGATTGATGAGAAAAATCCGTGCTGATTTTGAGCTGATAGAGCATCAAATTATCTTCAATTTTATCTATATTTTCACCATCTTACGCATTTCCCTACGACTGCAGCAGCAGTTTCAGTGTTGAGAGTGAAATTTTCTGTTCATCGACAATACATCAGTTGACGATGAAATTTGGAGGGAATGTTTGGAACACAATTTTTGACTAAGAGAGACATAGAGAAATAGAAACCAAGAGAGATATGGAAAAAATGTAGAGGACAAAACTTGTTGGTAATTTTGTAATCTTCAATTTTGCACGGGATACAAATGTTCATAAGATGCATAGTTTCCGAGATAAGGTATGTGAAAAATGAAAAAAATGGTACTTTCAAACCTTCCCCACCCCTTTAGCACAGGGGGTAGGGGTGGGGACTTTTGATATGTTAATCCTCTTACTATCATTGAAAGAGCTGTGGGGTTGAAAATTGTGTTCCAAGCTTCTCCCTCTATAATCTTTCGTTGACTGGACTAAAGGGTCAAAGATGTTGAAGCGACAGAGTATTTATCATTTCAAAAAGGATTCCCAATGGAACCTACTGACAAATTATTCAATACAACAGTTATTGAGCGAGTTCACCAACTCAGGGATCACTAGTAGTAGAAATACTAGAGTATTATAATTCTTTTTGTTATTAGGTGCCGTAAGAAGTTGACGTGAGCCTACTATATGACTCACCTTTTTAAGTAGTGATACTATTAATTTCAGTATCATAAGGACTGATCAAAAAAAAATCAGGTGTGGCGCACTCACACAACTTTCCTTGCTGTTATGAAAATTGATCACCTGACGCTAATGTTCACGCGCATCTCTCGTCTACTATTCAAAGATCTGAGCCTGCTGATGACAGGACAATAACGCTGGAGACACACGAGGTCTGCTATCTCTTCATAATGGTTGATTTGAAAGAATCAACAGTTGCCAACAGTTTGGAATTGAATAATCAATCACATTTTCTCGAATTTCGAGCTTATTAGGAGAGTAATAAGTACTTTATTTGAGCTTACTCCCTCAAATCCAATCTGACTATATGAATCCGAATGTTTTTGCTTTTGATCCATCAGAATCGAGTGAATTGGTCTGCAAACTGGAAAAAGTTCTGGGAATTTTTGTTCAGCTCTTGATAAAAATTGGAACTGATCCAATACTCTTGGTGGTGCGCTGTTTATTGGTGGGAGAATATGTGGAAGGGGGGTGCAGGTGATGAGAAAAGAGGAGGAATGAGTAGAGGAGTAGAAGGAGGAAGAAAAGGAAAAGACTTTCAGAGTTATCGTGCTGGATTCTTCCATTACGAAAATATCACCAACACAACATGAGAGAAGATATATAAAAGTGTTGCCATGCTAGGAAAATGGAAGTGGGGGAGAAGTAGAAGGAGAAGGAGAAAAAGGAGTAAAAAAAGGAGGAGGAGGATGAGGAGGAGTAGAAGAAGAAGAAGAAGAAGAAGAAGAAGAAGAAAAAGAAGAAGAAGAAGAAGAAGAAGAAGAAGAAGAAGAAGAAGAAGAAGAAGAAGGAGGAAAGGAGGTGGTAGAGAAGAGTGATGAGGAGAAGGAGGAGGAGGAGGAGTAGGAGGAGGAGGAGGATGAGAAGGAGGAGTAGAAAGAGGAGGAGGATGAGGAGGTGGAGGAGGAGAAGAAGAAGAAGAAGAAGAAGAAGAAGAAGAAGAAGAAGAAGAAGAAGAAGAAGAAGGATGAGATGAAGAAGAAGAGGAAGGGGAAGAAGAATGAGGAAGAACAAAAGAATGAGGATAAGGAGGATAAGGAGGAATATGGAACACATATGAGGAAAGATATAAACACGTTGCTACACTGGGGAAAATAATAAAATAAATAAAATAATGAATAATTTTATTTCCATCATAAATTTCACTTGACATTCATTTCAAGTTTTGGAAATTATATGACCACTTTGACAAGTTGTGTGGCCATTGTTAGTAATGTATTTAATTGTATTTACCAAATTGTTAAGACATAGATTAATTTTTTTTGGAGTTTAGTTCATCACTTTCCAGACATTCTAGCGTACGACGACTGTAGCATCCTGTAAACTTCAATCACTATTCCCAACAAGCCAAGATAACCAGCAAGAAGCAAAAAATCAAATATAACAAGACAACATACATGAGTAGATCTCTCATGAAGGAGATGAAAATGAAGAGAAAGGAAATTGAAAAAGGAATTGAAAAGAGTGAGAAGAGTAGGATAGGTATGTCAGTAAAGTATGTAGTATGGATGTTGTATGTAAGTATGTAAGTAAAGGATAAGTAAGGTTAGATGGTGGTGGGAAGGTTGTGGAAAAGTAAGTCTGAGAAGAAGAAGAAACGAAATGAGCAAAATGATGGAAAGAAAGAGATAAAGCGGACTTGTGGAAGAATGAGGAGGAAGAACGGGGGATAGATAAGAAGGAGAAGAAGGAAAGGAGATGAGGATTAGAGGAGGAGGGTTCGTATAGGAGCAGAAAAGAAAGAAAAAGGGAATGATGTGATTGACATGAACGAGGAGAGAAGGAAAAATGATTCAGAAAACGAACCTAGAGAAAAAGTGAGAAAGAGAATTGAAAGAGGAAGGAACAGGAGATAAAGAAGACGTGAAAATAAGACAGAGAAAGGTGATAAGGACCTTCTCCGGAGATGAAATTTGTAGCCTGTTTTGACTTTGAAGTCACAGCATCCTTCATGAATGCGCGCCCCATCCAACCGAAGCCGATATTTGGGAGTGAATTTTTGCACTGTAGGTCCGGGGGGGGACCTGGTTGCTGAACCCTGGTAGACATGATAGGCCTACTCCATCTTACTTTTGGCTGCAGCTCCAAGCTTCCGTTGCTCCGTTGCTCTCTCAATTACTCCTTCTCTATTCCACTTCTTCTACTTCCACATCACTTTCTTCCTCTTTTATGGCGAGAGATACTTCATCTCTTAAGCCATCCCACTCCTACCACCGGCTTGCAAACATGCTTCATTACTTATACAAGCTTCTTCCAGCTTCTTCTTCTTCTTCTTCTTCTTCTTCTTCTTCTTCTTCTTCTTTTTCTTCTTCTTCTTCCAGCTTCTTCTTCTTCTTCTTCTTCTTCTTCTTCTTCTTCTTCTTCTTCTTCTTCTTCTTCTTCTTCTTCTTCTTATTCTTCTTCTTCTTCTTCTTCTTCTTTTTCTCCTTCTTCCTCTTCTTTCCCTTCTTCTTCTTCTTCTCCTCATTCTTTTGTTTTTCTTCTTCCTCTTCAACTTCTCCTTCCCCTCCCCCAACGAAACCTTCTCCTTCTACTTTTCTAACACCCAACTCTTTTCCTCCAACTCTGTCTTCTTTTTTCCCTTCGCCTTTTTTTCCTCATTTCCTATCTTCTCTGTTCTCATTCTCATTCTGACTTCATTCTTCTCTGATCGTCTCCCACTCTATCTCCTCTTTCATCCTGCTTCTTCTTCTTCTTTTTCCCCTCCTCCTCCTTTCTCCTTCTTCTCCATCTTCTCCTTCTTCTCCATCTTCTTCTTTTTCTTCTTCTTCTTTTCCATCTCTTTTTTTCTTCTTCTCCATCATCTTCTTTCTCTTCTTCTTCCCCTTCTTCTTCTTACCCTTCCTCTTCTTCTTCATCACCTCCTCCTCCTCCTCCTTCTTTTCTCTTTTTTTCTTCTTCTTCTTTTTCTCCTTCTTCTCCATCTTCTTCTTTTTCTCCTTCTTCTCCATCTTCTCCTTCTTCTCCATCTTCTCCTTCTTCTCCATCTTCTCCTTCTTCTCCATCTTCTCCTTCTTCTCCATCTTCTTCTTTTTCTCCTTCTTCTCCATCTTCTTCTTTTTCTTCTTCTTCTTCTTATTCTTCTTCTTCTTCTTATTCTTCTTCTTCTTCTTCTTCTTATTCTTCTTCTTCTTCTTGTTCTTCTTCTTCTTCTTCTTCTTCTTCTTCTTCTTCTTCTTCTTCTTCTTCTTCGACTTATTCTTGTTCTTTTTCTTCTTCTTCGACTTCTTCTACTTCTTCTTCATCACCTCCTCCTCCTCCTTCTTTTTCTCTTTTTTCTTATCCTCCTCCTCCTCCTCCTCCTACCCCTTCACATCCTTCTCCTTCTTCTACTCCCCTTCCAACCCATCCTTCAACTCTGTTTCCTTTTTTCCCTTCGTCTTCTTCTTCTCCTTTCCCATCCTCTCTGTTCTCTCTCTCTCTCATTCTGACTTCATTCTTCTCTGATTGTCTCCTCCTACACCGTTGGGAAATCTCGATTCTTGAATGAGTCATGATCATTTAAGTGAATGAGAGTACATCTGCCGAGGCAGAGGGAGAATCTCACAATTCGGATCATGTTGAAATAATTTAAAACAGCAGAATTCATAAGGAGAAACGAGTTCTAAATTGACCGAGGGTAGTGGGGTTGTTCCCATTTGCTCGAAGCAATTTTTGTAGTTTTCATTTTTCATACAATCATCAATTAGGTTTCTATTGTAATCCGGTTCCTGAGTGGATCCTTTCGAAATAGAATAAATAGAATATATAAACTACAACATAGAAAACATCTATACTATACTATTAAACAAGCAACTTCTGTTCATATGTTTATATGTTTAGATGTTTATATGTTTAGATGTTTATATGTTTAGATGTTTATATGTTTAGATGTTTATATGTTTAGATGTTTAGATGTTTAGATGTTTAGATGTTTAGATGTTTAGATGTTTAGATGTTTAGATGTTTAGATGTTTAGATGTTTAGATGTTTAGATGTTTAGATGTTTAGATGTTTAGATGTTTAGATGTTTAGATGTTTAGACGTTTATATGTTTATATGTTCAGATTTTTATATGTTTAGATGTTTATATGTTTAGATGTTTATATGTTTGTATGTTTTTATTTCACCGGATCTCGAAAACGGCTCTAACGATTTTCACGAAATTCAGATCATAGTTAGTTTATAATATAAAAATTCGATCGCACTAGGTCTCATCCCTGGGAAGACTCGCTGAAGGACCTTGAAAGAATAATTATTATTCATCCTTGGAAAAACAGCTGATAATAATTATTTCGTCGTCTGTTGGTGATGGAAGTGAGTGAGCAAGTTCATGTGTGTGGGACTGTGTCAAAATTATGACTCAGCTGTTGAACTTTTGTAATCATTCAATCAGGTACTCAGTGCTGGTTGCAAAAAAGTCGGGTTATTTGAATCCGGATTAATTCCAGTAGATCCATCTTTTTGAAATGGTCTTCTCTGATTCGGTTCACGTGATGTTAATCAGGATTAAAATTTAACCGGCTTTTGTGCAACTGGGCCTTTGTGAGGGAAATTTTTGCATTCCTCTGGGAGTTAATCTCAATTCACTGTGATTAGATAGAACATTTCTGTATGAATGTTATTATAATTTCTCCATTCGTAATAATTTTTTATGCTTTTGTACTCCAGAGCGAAGCTCGGTCCCCGATATTAATATAATAAAGCAAAGAACTGGCTGATACATGTACGGGATCTCAGGTAGGCTCCTGCGAAGCACGGGTTACCTACTTGTAGCCTAATTATGATGGAAGGAAGAACTGACTTATACACGTACGGGATAGGAAATTCACGAATGACGCATCATCACGTCTGAACTACTGGACTGATTAACTTGAAATTTTGCATAGTTCAATCATATATTAGATTCTCAATTTACCGAGGATAGTTATATGCCTATTTCAAAGTTCTCAAGATTCCAATACGTCGAGTTTTCAGTTTGTCAAATTCTTGGCCACTTTAAAGTATCCTATTATATTAAGCGAGCAATTTTTGTATATCTGTTCATATTGTTATATCTAGTTATCTGGTTATTTGGTTATTTGATTATCTGGTTATATGGTTATTTATGTTCAACGGATTTCGAAAACGGCTCCAACTATTATAGTGTCCATTGAGAACCTAAATTCTCAGACAACTATAATTATGTTTGGAAATCCCTGGGAAAACTCGCTGAAGGACATGATAAGGATAATTAATTTATCCTTGGAAAAATAGATGATAATTTCGTCGTCCCTCGATAACAGAAGATACGTGTGCCTGTGTGGGAGAGAGACAGAATTATTTCCAGCTGTGTAATCATAATCAACCAGCGAGGAATGTTATCGAGCTAGACAATTTGATAGACTTGATCAACATAATCTGATTTGTTGACATGACCTCCTAAACTAGAATATAATTATCATAATTTTCAAAGTTGATCATTAATTGACAATTTTATGTAATTAGTGAATGTTATTTTGTTTTTAATTTGGTTTGTAAATAATCTAAATTGGAACGTTTTTGTTTGCAAATGTTTCAACAGAAAATTGAACCTGAATATAAGTTTATGGAACATAACCTACTTTCTGGACTATTTATAGTGTATAAATATATAAAAGCGAAATGGCACTCACTCACTGACTGACTCACTCACTCGCAGAACTAAAAATATACCGGACCAAAAACGTTCAAATTTGGTAGGTATGTTCAGTTGGCTCTTTAAAGGCGCACTAAGAAACCTTTTGGTGATATTTTAACTCTAAGGGTGATTTTTAAGGGTTTAAAGTTCTTTTAGCATGTATATTTTAATTGAAATGTCCATAGTATATGTTAATATAGAACTATAATCTAGAGAGAGTACCTCTTCGAAACAGTTGTTCTGGTAACTAAATTAAAAATTTTGTCAGGTTGGCATTAAGTTGAGTTGACTTTGTTAGGTTGGCACCAAGATGAAGATTGAAATGCATTTATCTAGGACCTCCTAAATACCAATTTATCCAATTAGCCAAAATTAGAGTTTTCTCAGTTTTTCTGCGTTTCCTCACCTTTTTCAATAATTGATGGAAATATATTTAAAAAAATTCAGTACACTGGTTTAGCTGAGGTGGAAGAATTTTGTTCACCAAAGATATGCCGATATAGTAACAGGTGTTTTTCGTGATCAAATTGACATAATACGTTCAAATTCGGTACAGAGGTCCCGCTGAGGTCTACATGCAGGCGAGCGAAGCGAGCCCGCTGATCTTATTTTTGGATGATCCAGTCGGGGGTCCAGGGGGCGGAGCCCCCTGGCTAGACGAGTATGGCGAGCGAAGCGAGCCTGACGGCTAGTAGTGTATAAATCAAAATTCGGGAAGGAACAGTTTTGGGCTGTGCCTGTTAATTCTTCCCCAATCATTTTAAAGAATTGTGTTCGGTTTATCAAAAGTCAATAAATAAATAACGAGCGAAGCTCGGTGCCAAGATATTATATAGTAAGTCACTTATTGTATACAAAAAACATTGTATACAATTGCACTTATTGTATGCAAAGGCATACCAATTTATCACCAAACACGGTTATAGAAATATTCTACTCTATTCTATAAAACATGATGTTTAATCTTTTCAAATCAAAAGTTTCATACCATACAGCAGCAAGTCATGAGTCATGTTTTATCCAGCTGGGATGCTGAACATTGGTGTAGCTCTGTGGCTCTCTATTATATCCTCTCCACTTTACTCAGCTCCACAAAGTGCAATGTTGGTTGCAAAAAGCCACTCTCAAGAATTGCAGAAAATAGCACATTGGCGACCTGCTGAGAGGAGGCTGAATACCTTTTAGAATCCTCAATGCTTCTGATGGGGCGGAAATGCATTGAAACTCTCTCACTGTCTCGTTTCATTGATGCTCTATGAACCGTGCATCATTGAATGTGGAGAGACCAATTGCGTAATGAGTGCTCACTTCAATTTCAATAATTGCTGCACTCCAATCTGTATGAAGAGCTGGTTTGAAGGCAGCTCTTTCTCCAATTTTGACAAAACATTAGTCGCCTCAAATACAGCTGAAGCTGTGTTTTCGTTTGTGCTTAAACGCCGTCGTCGACCACGACAGGGTGTGAATTGGTTGGATTTTGATTTGTCTAAATAACCTAAAAGATTATGTTCAATCCTATTATATTAAGCAAGCAATTTCTGTATTTTTATATCTGGTTATTTATCCTATTTTATTAAGCGAGCAATTTCTGTATTTTTATAACTGGCTATTTTTATATCTGGTTATTCATGTTTTACGGATCTCGAAAACGGCTCTAACGATTTCCACGGAATTTGGAACATAGTAGGTTTTTGATATAAAAATTCGATTGCACTAGGTCTCATTCTTTGGAAAACTCGTTGAACGACATTAAAAAGATAATTCATCCTTTCAAGCAGATAATTCATAGTTCAAAGATGATAATTTCGTCGTCTCTCGATAACAGAAGATGCGTGTGCCTGTGTGGGAGAGAGACAGAATTATTATTTCCAGCTGTGTAATCATAAACAAACGGCGAGAAATTTTATCTCGCTAGACAATTAAATCGATTCGATCAACATAATCTGATTTGTTGACATGACATGATAATCGTCCTAAACTAGAGTATACCATAATTTCCAAGGTTGATCATTATTTGACAATTTCAAGAGATTAGTGAGTGTTATTTTGTTATTCAATTTGGTTTGCATATAATCTAAATTTTTTGTTTTGTTTTCAAATGTTTGAACAGGAAAATTGAACCTGAATTCAAGTATATGGAACATAACCTACTTTTTTGACTATTTATAGTGTATAAATCAAAATTCGGGAAAGAAACAGTTTCAGGCTGTGCCTGTAAGTACTTCCCCAATCATTTTAAAGAATTGTGTTTGGTTCATCAAAAGTCAATGAATAAATAACGAGCAAAGCTCGGTGCCCCGTTATTATTCATTTATATCAGGTTATTTATGTTCAACGGATCTCGAAAACGGCTCTAACGATTTTCACGAAATTTGGAACATAGTAGGTTTATGATATCAAAATTCGATTGCACTAGGTCGCATCCGTGGAAAAACTCGCTGAACGACATTGAAAGGATAATTCATCCTTGGCTGAAACATCTGAGACTTTCGTCGTCTGTGGATAGTAGAAAGTGAGCGAGTGATTCTGTGGAAAATCAAAATGTCGCATCCCCGAAATTCATAAGTTGACGTATAGCCAGCTGTGAAAATAATATAAACACGATCATTCCACAGAATTGTGTTCTGTTTATCAATAAATAAAAATAACGAGCGAAGCTCGGTGCTCCGATATTTATGTTTTAATGGGGAAGGTTCAGTTTATACTTTTCTATACTTCCAAATAGCAATATGTTGATATCATTAGAAATTGTTGATTCTTGAATAATAAACACAAATAATCAAAAGTTATTTGATCAGCTGTTTTATCACACTTGAAATTTGTGCAATATGAATGACAACAATGCTTGTCGTCGTCGACTGCGGAAATTCACATACAAACGAAAATGTACCCCAAGACTAGGCGCACACCAGTTAGTCAAGATAAGACATGATCAGACACGTTTAGTCACAATACTTCACATAGTTGCTTATGAAGACATGTCTAATTGCAATGACTAATCAGTGTGATTTGTGTCATAAGAAACTATGTGAAGTATTGTGACTAAACGTGTCTGATCATGTCTTATCTTGACTGACTGGTGTGCGCCCAGCCTTAGAGCAGTACTGAGACTGGCTTCAAGCAGTCAGCATTGATTGTATTCAAATAGGATGTCTATATTATAATAAGAGAGAATAAGGTTGTGTTTGTTCGTTTATTCGCATAAAAACATGTCAACTTATGGATTACATTTTGAATGAAAAAGACTATGAAATTGTCAAAAACCACAGATTTATTGATACTTAGATAGACCGGTTTTGGTTATTACACCATTGTCAATCTCTGATAAACTAAAACTAAATACAAGAGCAGCAGAATTTATACTAGTAGGCGAGTACTGCTATTGGTCAAGGACATGAACGCTTGCCATTGGCCCAGCTAGACAGTCTCCTCCCACTCAACGGTTTTGACAAAATGGCGGCTTAAGCAACAGAATCGTCATGATAACAAGATTTACTTTCAGCTCATGACGATTCTGTTGCTTAAGCCGCCATTCACACCGTCACACCGTCACTGTCACACCGTTGAGTGGGAGGAGACTGTCTAGCTGGGCCAATGGCAGGCGTTCATGCCCTTGACCAATAACAGTACTCGCCTACTAGTATAAATTCTGCTGCTCTTGTATTTAGTTTTAGTTTATCAGAGATTGACAATGGTGTAATAATCGAGACCGGTCTTTCTAAGTATCAATAAATCTGTAGTTTTGACAATTTCATAGTCTTTTTCATTCAATATGAATAATTACCACAATATCAACTTCTCAACTACACAAAAGGTTATGGATTGCACACTGGAAAAACAGGAATGATTCAGATCTCCAAATTTTGCACATAGGATTCTAAAAATATCAATCTCAGCCACTGAAGCCCAAATTTCAATTTTTCTTCTTGATTTTTCAGAATTAATGTCAAAATTTCATTCACGGGACATGAATACATACCATATGTTAATATGGAACTATTGACTCACTCCTTCTTCCTATTTCAGGATATAAAAATGACATTGGAAGTGCATAAGAAAAAAAGTTGTGATTTAGTCAGCTGAAGAATTCATTGCATGCATTTACTACAGTTTTTTAATTCATTCATTCTTAACATAATTATGCTGATGCTATTTGGGAGCTATCACTCAGACAATCCTTTTTTTCACAAAGTATGAATAATTTATTCTCATTGATTAATTACACAGGCCAACAAAAAAAAGGTTTCAAAAAACTTTTTCCATTTTAATAGCTGATTCTTATAGATTTTTATGTGGGAAATCCAAATATGGACTTCCCGGTGAAGTGACCAACAGTAATCCCCCATCATGTTGGTGTTCCAGCGGCCCTGGTAACGTTTTTCCATCACTTTAACATCCTGGTGAAAACGCTCACCTTGCTCCTCACTAAAATCTCCTAAATTGTCAGGGAAGTAATCGAGGTGGCTGTTCAAAAAGTGAACTTTCAAGCTCATCAAACATCCTAATTGTTCAAATTTTTTCAACATGTTCGCAACAATAGATTCATATTCTGGATCTTTATCATTTCCTTAGAACTTGACAACAACTTGCTTGAATGATACTCATGCTTCTTTTTCATTTGAGGTCATTGTGGTTTCAAAGTTATCATCAAACATCATTTTTCTAATGTCAGGTCCGGTAATGACACCTTCTTTGAGTTTAGCTTCTGAAAGGTGTGGAAACTTCTGACAAAGATATTTGAAACATGCCCCATCTTTAGGTAAAGCCTTTACAAATTGTTTCATGAGACCTAACTTAATATGTAGTGGTGGTAGGAGCACATTTTTCGGATCTACAAGGTTTTTGCGTAGAATGTTCTTCTCACCAAGCTTTAAAGACTCCCTAGCAGGCCAGTTCTTTCTGCACAAATGTTGATTCCTAGCTCTACTGTCCCATTCACACAGAAAACATGGAAATTTGGTGAAACCACTTTGCTGACCAGGAGCATGCTTACTACTTTCAAATCACCGCATATCATCCAACCATGAGCAGAATAAGCTATTCTATTTAAAACTATTTCTAGGTTTTCATAGCTCTCTCTCATACATACAGAATGACCAACAGGTACAGAAGCATACACATTACTGTTGTGTAGTAAAACAGCCTTCAAACTAGTTCTGGATGAATCAATAAATAGCCTCCAATCTTCTTTCTTGTACTCAATTCCAAACTCATTCATTAGACCAGAAATGTCTGAGCAGTACACCAAACCTTCCTCAAGTTCAAAATACTTTGAAAATTGCTGTTCTCTCTTCCTATACACATGAATGCTGGTTCCAGCAGCCAACAAGTTCTTTCCTTTTAGCCTAGAGCCAAGCAGCTCAGCCTTTTCTTTTGTTAAGCCCAGATCCCTAACTAAGTCATTAAGCTCGACTTGAGTAAACAATTTAGGCTCTGAATTTTCTGCAACACATTGAAATTCTTCATCATGTTCTTCTACCTCCAACTGTTCATCAGAAAATATTTGTATTTCAATTGAATTAAGGTCCTCTGGTGGTTCTGGAACTGGCAAGTCAACACTGTGCCCTACTGGTCTGATGGCAGATGGAAGACTAGGGTAGTTTATTACCTTCTTGTTCTTAGAATTATGACCACTTATGTCAACACTGCAAAAGTAGCAGTCATCAGAATGGTTTCTTGGTTCCCTCCATATCATAGGAATAGCAAATTTGAAATGTTTTTTGGCTTTCTTTGACCATTTTCTAAGGTCCTCAACACATACATAACATACCTTATGCGGCGCCCAAGATTTATCCTGGTCTCCAAGTTTGGTTCCAAAGTATGCTAGATAAACTTTTCTAACAAAATCTGTAATGTTTCTTTGGTGTTTTTTAATAACAAACTCACCACAAATGTAACAAAAACTGTCAGCAGAATTTTTACAACCGCGAGTAGACATTGTACTGAGACAAACCACTTTCTGTCTCAGACAGCACCGTATCGCGCATGCGTTAGCAACGGGTTTGCCGATAACAACGGACAGCTGGCAGGCAGTGGATTTCAGGCGCGGGTGGGAGGTGACGTGGGAGAGGGCAATGGTCAAATTAAAAGCGAAAATCAAAGATAAGTGGCTAGAGAGACGGCAGCGATCTCAGTTCTACAGAGTTTATACAGATATAAAAATTGACGAGACGACAAGAAATTATATAAATGATGAGACCAAAAGGAATGTTATCTCGATGATTTTTAAAGCCAGAGGAGGACTGTTGCCACTCAATCATGCACCGCACAGACAAGAGGGGATCGGTATCTGTTCGATGTGCAACAGTCGAGAAACTGAAGATATTTATCATTTTATCGGTAGTTGTACAATTTTGAGTGAAATAAGAAAGAAATATCTGGGAAGAGCGATAATAGAGAGGGAGACAGTGATCGAATATCTAAACGGGAAATGTTGGACAAGTCTAGTAGGATATTTGAGGGATGCCTGGAGGTACAGGCGAGAGTTGATAACTGAGTTCAATTTTTAAAGTTAAATCATGAATGATAAAGTTTTTTCTCTCTTTATTCAGTTTTTCTTTCTGTTATTCTTTCTCCTTTTCGATTTTTTCTCGTAACTATCTTTCAAGGTGATTATTGTTTTGGAATAGTGTCCTTTTCTTCATCAAGATGAATATTCCCCGCTTCATAATTCATTGGAAAAGATAAGCTGATGATAATGAGTTGATATAATATTAAGTTTATGATTGGTTATTTGCAATGATGCGTTGTTAGAATTCTTTTTATTTTTATAGATGTTAATGAATGGTTTCCCAATATAATATGATTAAGAATACATATGCTGTATATATATATATATTTTTTTTTTCTGTTTGCAAATTTTATTCAATTTAAAAGAGAACCTATTGAATATGTTTTTCCAAAGTTTAAATTGCTTTTTTAGTTGAATTATTGTTTTGTTCATGTTTGACTAGTCCAGCCACATTGACGCATTTTCATGTATTGATTTGTTTCGAAAATAAACGTTCAGTTCTGTTTAAAAGGTACGAAGTGCTATGAAGAATAAGGGCGAAAAAAATGGTGTGAGAATATTTAATATTGGTAATTTGTTTATAATGAAGGAAACCTATCCGGCTACGGATACGGCTAAGCCTAAAGAACTATTATTTTGCCTTCAATAGGCTACAGGAAAGATAGATTACAGAAGAAAATAATGATATAATATTATATTCAGTACAGAATATTTGTGTATTTTGTT
This sequence comes from Nilaparvata lugens, assembly GCF_014356525.2. Classification (NCBI taxonomy): domain Eukaryota; kingdom Metazoa; phylum Arthropoda; class Insecta; order Hemiptera; family Delphacidae; genus Nilaparvata; species Nilaparvata lugens. Next base: position 36,127,292 of record NC_052512.1, read on the forward strand.
AAAAAGTTACAAAAGAAAAATGGTCTTGTATTATGTTCATTTTCTGCTGTTAAGTGTAAATAAAGTTCTATTCTATTCTATATATATTCTATTCTATATTCAATATAATAATCAATATATTATCATTCTATTTAATGAAATAAAGAGTACTTTTGAAAAATATAATATTAATAAAATATAACAGTTGTTATTTAACTGATGCTAAAAAACACTATAACTAAGTCAGCATATTGTCATTTAAAAACAAAAACCGAACCCCCACCCCCCCCCCTTTTACATTTGAAACATCAATAAACATAACTATTTGTAAAAACCTCCAATCCCTTCCAGCATATTGCAATTTCAAAGCAAAATCCTAACCTATCTTTCCACCTTTGAAATATCAAAAAGCATAATTCTACCTGGACCCTAGCCCTTTCTAGCATATTGCAATTTTAAAGCAAAAACCTAACTCAACCTCATGGAACATTATTGAATATGAATAAAAAAACCCAATCACTAACCCCTAAACCCTTCACATTTAATAATTTAGATTTCAAAGCAAAATTCTAACCCCCTAACCTATCCTTTTACCTTTGAGACACCAAAAAACATAACTCTACCTAGACCCTAGCCCCTTCTAGCATATTGCAATTTTAAAGCGAAAACCTAACCTATCCTAATAAAACATTATTAAATATAAACTAAATAAAACCTAACCCCTAACTCTCTCACATTTGTTGAACGATAGACAAGGATAGCAACACCATTGCAAATCGTACACTATCATTATAACGTGGACATCACTATAGATACTCAAAGAATACTTTTGAATAACTATGTTATAACTTTGACTGTTGCTGGCCGTTACTCTGTTTCTGTGACAAAGAGAAGCTGCTGTACTGAGCCACAGAGAAGAGGATGTTTCATCCCTTCTCTGTGACTGAGCACATGTACAGGAAATGTGAAATTGAGGTTAGGTTGAAAGTATAAAAATACATCAGCTGTTTAGAATGTGTTTCAGCAGTGCTACCAACATCATCCACGTACATTAGAACTACATTTGCAATTTTATTTTAACTATAAAAAAGCTGTAAAATTCGTAAAACATCTGTATATATCTAAAAATGTATCTATGAAATGTGAATAAATGGTGGGTGATACGACTTTTTAAGCATCATATTTGGATTCAGCGACCTAAAAAACATAAGAAAGAGATATTTTCAGTAAAATAGTTTTTTCATTGTTGGCCTGTGTTATTTATACTTTGTGAAATTCGTTGAATAACTAGCATTATCGTCAATAAATGTAAATTGGTGTATAAGCCAGTAAATATTGTAACATACATAAATAAAGAAATCTAAATCTAATCTAATCCTTCATGCGCTGACACATACCTGTGTTTCAGTACCTGTAGATCAGATGATTATTATCATTGTAGAATATCAGAAACGAGATGAATATTATCATAGGAACGTTTCTCCTTGTTTCCATCCACTAAACTGTTTTCCATTTATTTTTGCAGAATCTGAAGAACCAAATCATGACTACAAACGTCTGGGTGGAACAGGTAATCAATCTATTCATCTTCTCTCTCCTATAATATGCACTATCTCTATTTAATCTGTTTTAGCTACTTTTTTATGATAAGCATTTTCTTCTATTCAATCTATTCGATTCACTCTTTCTATGATATGCACATTGTCTATTTAATCCAGTCTATCTTGTGTTAGACTAGAGCACACAACTGCGAATCGCCTGGCGGCGTCGGAACTAGAAGAAAATTTAAGCCGTGGTTGAATGGTTAGTCATTTGATTGACTAACATCAAGCCGTTAGTTCACGTAGCTCTTCACCGTGAAGCTTTATGACGCTGGTAATCTCTCATATTGTGCCGTTCATACACTCTTACCCGGAAAAACAGTAAAAATCGACAATAATATTGACAGTAATCTGCTTGAGATAACAGTAAAAGTTGCGACATAAACGCCCTATACCATGGGATATCTACTTACGCTATTGTTTCTCTATGCTAGCATTGACTAACATAAATCAGTCATTATGATTTGATCATTGTTTGCAAGGCTTTATCTGTTCCACTAGGGGTGGAAAAATTAATATCAAAGTAGAAAAAACTTCTTTTTATAATTAAATTCTAACAGTTAAAATTACTCTCAATATATTTCACTATTAAAACTAGAATAATAGTTTGCAATTGGAATGAATATAAATTCTTTTCTTGTCATAGTCATTCAATCTCAGCTGTTTCCTATGCATGAAATCAAGCCGTTAAACAGCTGTTTTCAGAACAAATAGACATTTGATTTTCATTACAGCATACTCTACTGTAATGAAACCATATGTTTTCTTTACAGTCGAGTATGTTTCATAGTTCCGAAACAGGAACAGCAAAACTGCTACAAAAAACCACCTTCAGCGCTCCAGGTGGAAATTTTGTCAACTTCCACAAAATTCCTGATACGGAATTTGTAAACAAGGTTATTTTTATAGAATGCATGTAGTAAGTAACTTCAGCACAAGCAAGTTATGTTTTCTATTTCTCAATTATTATTCTTCTTTAGATTATTATGACCAAAAATGGTGTACGTTACTTGGACGTGAATGTATTTTGCAGTGCTCAAATGAAATTCTAGTCTCGGCTAACGCCTCGACTAGAAACATCGTTTTCGCCTGCAATAGGCCACTTCCCGTCCGTGACGTAGGATACTATTACAAACTACTCACTGTTAAACTGTGATGTGCTGAAAGGACGTAACTTCAGAAAGCACCTTGTGTATCTTTTCGGATGCAACACGTTGCTTTCGAGAAGATACAAAAGAGAATTTGTTGCTTATGAAAAGATACATTAGAGCTCCTTGTGTATCTTTTCGGATACAACAAGTTGCTTTTTAGAAAAAACGAGTGAGCATCTGTTGCTTATCGAAAGATACATATTCAAAAATGTTGGATGTTTTTGAACGGGTAGTATTGTAGTCTAGGGGTCCTCCGCCGACAGGCAAAGCTACAGGGGCTGGACTATAACTGTCTTCAGATCTGGATCATATTAATCGGTCTATATTCTCAAGATAATGGATTATCAATAATCTCCAAAAAATTGGATCTGTGAGAACAATACACTGATAAATTGGAAAGGTTGTATCATCAATTAATTATGTTGACCTCTATGTTCAACATGCTCTTCCTATTGTTGATGATACGTTGCAACTCTCTCATTCATGGAGAATCTCTGTGTGTAGGGAGCTTCCTCCATCTGGGTCTCTGAGGGCTGAGTTTTTGCAAAGCCGTGAATATTAATCCGCGAACCGTACCTTGCCTATATTATGCCGGTCCAAAGTCACGGGGGGAAAGCTACGAATCGCATACTGTACATTAATAATACAAAATAATTATTATTTCGAACTTCTATAAGAATAATGAGAAATTAATTGTGAATATTCAGTCAATTTTCATGTATTTAGAATATTATTGCATAGAATAATTAAATAAATGACTAATTTTATCCAGAATACGAGATGATATATTTATTAAAAGGATAAGAATAAATAACAAACAAATAAATGGAATATAATACAGCAACCAAATAAAATATCTTCTAGAATATTAATAGTAGAAATATTGATGAAGTCTATTGATGAAACGATGTTTGCGAGAGGTTAATTCAGTGATATTGTTGTATCATATCCACTAATCAACTTCAATTTTTCTGAATGATCCTTGAATTCCAAATGTCTGTTCCATTTGACCGAAGCGACATTTGCCGACCCTTTTTGACTCATCAGCCTTTATCGTGTCGTTGTGGAGGAACCATTGTCTGTAGGAAATCAATTTCTCTTGCCAAGCATCTGGAAAAGTATTCAAGAATGAATGATCTACCTATCTGAAAAGTAAATGAATTTGGAAAATTTGAGTAAATGAATGAATTCTATGAAAGCTTATAGATAGATAGATAGATAGATAGGCTGCCTTTATTTTAACCTGGAGGGCAAAGTTAGGGCGCAGCCGGCCCTCTCTCCCACTTAACCCTCCTATACAATTCTAATGTATCTACATCACAACATAAGGAAATAATATTTCGAATAGAATAATAAGTAATATGATAAAAAAGTATAAATCAATATTTGAAAAAAAAAATAATTTCATTTAATTTAGTAGAATAGAGGTAGATATATTTTTTAATTAATGTAATTATTGATCAACTTCATTTACTGGGAAGACTCGAAAAATCAGCAATTTCAATTTTTATGAGGGTTCCATAATAATACAGTGATAGTAAATGTAGTAAATGATATGAATCAACTTGTAGTGGTGTATGGTAGATGATAACTATTGTTGATCTAATATGTCTAGTCGAAGGTATTTCGTAGTGAGATTCACGTTTCTAAGTCAGTGTAAATGCTAGGAAGACCTTGTTGCCAAGTTTCATCTTCACCCTATTCTGTTATAGTAGATCGTTGAAATTCAACTTTTTCCGGTACAAAATGTTATCTGATATTAATTATAGACTCTTATTTATAATAATCATTGCATGCTCAAATATATCATATTCATTAACAGTATATTATCTCATGATTTGACAATACTTCTAAAAACTGAAATGGAATATTGTGCTAGTAAATTATATTAACCTGAACTATTTTGTGTATGAACTAGAACTGGAACAGTTTTGGACTTGAGCTTGTGGTACTCTTCTAAAAGATGTTTAATTCTGATGTATCCAATACTTCTATGTAGCCTACAAATACTGTAGTTTGGCATTGGTGTGCAGTTGGAAGAGGATATAGCTAACTGCTTTGTCTAATGACAGACAAGGATAGCAAACCAAATAATAACCAGGTGCTGCTAACTTTGTCTCACTATAGAATAGTGAACAGATGGGAATTGATGAGTAATTTGTTCGTGGGGCTATTCTAGCAGTATTCATGTCTATGATACATCATAGACAGTATTCTGGCTGTCGAATTCAAGGGATTGATATGGTTGCAAATCAAAATAAATCATCAGGGCTGCATTCAATGAAATTAATCAATGTAAGAACCAAAACGAGAAGAGGAATCGGATTGAAGTAGTGATTCAAGTGCCGTTTGGAAGGAAAACATAGAATAATGATTATACACCAATACTTTACCATTGAGCTCCTCCATCGAAGGGCCTTCTCCACTGAGATCACTGGGTAGAATGCTCTTTGGTATGTGAGTGTGCAGATCTTCAATTTTTCTGTGCACTATCATCTGAAAACAATGAACATTATCAGCATCATAACCCAGATTAAACATTCATTAAGGCTGTGCGAAGGCTAAAAATAAACTTTCTACTCGTGATATTTTTCCAAGTTTTTCGATTTGTATATCATCAAACTATCAAAATGAAAAACTTTTCTCAGGAAATTTTTTTTGAGATATGAGCGCCTGAAATTAATTGATTTTTTGGGACAGAACATTCCAAATTTAGTAAAATATAAATCCATGAGATTCAGAGGATGGATTTTTCATGGTATTGTTGATCTAGTGAAACAAAAATTTTCTGAAAATATCAATTTTTGAAAAAAAAATATTCAATTTACCAAAAATAACTCAACTAAAAGTTATGTTTGGTTATTTTTAGTAAATTTAATAACTATCTTTAAAATTGATATTTTCAGAAAATTTTTGTTCTAATAGATCGACAATACCATGAAGAATCCATATTATAGATCTCATGTATTTAATTCTTGCCGAATTTGGAATGTTCTGTCCCAAAAATTTAAACATTAGCCGCTCATACCTCAAAAAGTAATGATCAGAAAAAAAATGTTTTCCTGAGGAAACTTTTTCATTTTGATGGCTTGATGTTATACAAATCGAAAAACTTTGAAAAATATCAGGAGTGGAAAGTTTATTTTAAGCCTTTGCACAGCCTTTCAATTATTTTGAACTTTCACAAGACTAATAAGAGATCGTGAATCCCGTAAATATTCAGTCAAATTTCATGGATTTCGTCAATCTATATAAATATAAAATCGAAATTGCACTGATTCATTCACTCAACAGAGCTAAAAATCTACTGAATCAATTACGTTCAAATTTGTCAGTTGACCTACTAGTGGCGCACTAAGAACGAATTGGGAAAAACTTCCAAAGATACGCCCAAAATCTGCGGGTTTCCAGCGTTTTTTTACAGTTTTAAATTTGTCAGTTGACCTACTAGTGGCGCACTAACAACGAATTGGGAAAAACTTCCAAAGATACGCCCAAAATCTGCGGGTTTCCAGCGTTTTTTTACAGTTTTATCAGCGTTTTTTGAGAACTAATTACTGACAAAAATGATCAAATTCTGTTCACAGGCTTGGAAATGTTGTATTGGAAGAGTTTTAAAATACGTGAAAGTTCCTCATAAAATCTGCTGTTTTAAAATGTTTTCCTGCATTTTATAGGCTTTTTCAAGAACCCTTTGACAGATGATTTCGAAATTAGATACAGAAGCTAAGCTAATGTCTTCAAATTTCATCTTATAGAGGACTTCAGAATGACGCCAAAGATACGCCCAAGATGGGCGGTTTTACTGCGGTTTCCTAGCGTTCCTTAGTGTTTTTTCAAGAGAAATAGTTCAAATTTGGTTCATCTGGGGTGTAGAGTGTTATACACTCAGCAACGCCTAGGTGTTGTTGTTAAAGGACATGAAAATCACGAGATATTTTGAAATTTTGTGTTGGGAGGGCCTCAAAATTTTTGCAAGAGCGATAAAGAAGCATTTCACGCGAATTACATACAACATTTTTCTACAACTGCCCAAACCTGTTAAATTACTTATATCTGGCGGAGTTAATAATAATTCGTCTTCACTGATATCCATCATGGCTGCAGAGTGCAGAACCGGTACAATTACCGACTTTTTAGGTTAAGATCTGACCTACTTTTGGCGAGCTGCTTATCATCAGCTGATTAGCGAGAGTAAAGAAACTCTTCTGCGCGTGCGCGAATGTTTAGCGAGCGTAAAAGTAGATTCTCCTCAGAAATATGCTATTTTACGAGGAGAATTGAGTATGTAAATTCTTTTTCCTCCACCTACTGTCTAAAGTACTTACTTTACTCCCTGAAACCTAATACTTTTTCACTTTTTCGCTCTCGGGAGTAAAAAACAGAAAAACTCCCTAGGGAGTAAAATTGACTCCATTTAAATAACATGGGAAGCATCTCTATTTTGAAACTTACATTGTAATAGGTTAGAAGGTCTAAGCTCAGATGAGAAAGCATAATAGAGGTGTCTGTCATTGAGTCAATTGAATTCAATACCACAACAAGAAATTTGATTAACTCATGAAATATATGTTTGTATGATAATTATTATATTCTTAATATTAGTAGACGATAACAATTTAAACAATTTTTAAAATATTTTATTCTATTCAAAATACCCGCCAACAAATATTTTTGATGTGTAATTCAAATCTGAACCGCGTGATCTGGAGTCAGCCATTTTTGGTAGCTGCTCAGCTGATATAATTGCTACAACTTTCGCCGATAGATAGCGCAATCGGCAGTACCAATCAGACGACCGGTTTTTAGGTTTTAGAATTAGGTTATGTTGTTAGGAATCATTGTCACCAATACGTAAGTTATTAGAATGATTTTATTTGCAGTTTCTACAAACAAATGTAGATGGAGGAAAGATGTTGTGTATATCACGAGCGAAAAATACTTTTTCTCCCTCAGGAAAATTGCTGCCCTCGGCTTCGCCTCGGGCTTCAAACTTTTTCCCACAGGGAGAAAAAGTCGTACTTTTCACTCTAGATATACAAATAACTATTTCTACGCGCAGTTGTAGAAAAATAATGTTCAACTAACTCTTTAAATAGTAAATAACCAACCCTCTCTTGAAGCTTCTTAGACATGAACTGCTTGAATAGTGCCACGCCAGTCTCGAGCATCGACCAAGGGTTGACCATGTGAATTTTGTGTACACGTTGTGGGTAGCCTTTCTGAAAATGAAATAAAGTCAGATAATTATAATAGTAATGTAAGTAGAACCTCTAGCATACATTGATGATGATGAAACTAATAGGACCAATAGCTGCATATATACGTTCAGTCAGTTGGATGAATGGAAACATCATCTTGTGTTAAAACGAATATTGAAAGGCTGCTAAAATTTTAAGTTTATTCACATGAAAATATACATCAATTCAGATTCAGGAGACGGAGAGGAACAGGAAAAGGAGGAGGAGGAAGAAGAAGAGGAAGAAGGAGAGGAAAGGGAAGAGGAATAGGAAGAAAAAGAGGAAGAGGGATGAGAAGAAAAGGATGGTGAAGAGGAAGAGGAAGAGGAAGATGAAGTGGAAGATCGCGGGGAAGAGGGCGGGGAAGAGAAAGAAGATGAGGGAGAGGAAGAAGAAGAAGAAGAAGAAGAAGAAGAGAAGAAGAAGAAGAAGAAGAAGAAGAAGAAGAAGAAGAAGAAGAAGAAGAAGAAGAAGAAGAGAAGAAGAAGAAGGAGAAGAAGAAGGAGAAGAAGAAGAAGAAGAAGAGGAAGAAGAAGAAGAAGGAGAAGAAGAAGAAGAAGAAGAAGAAGAAGAAGAAGAACAACAACAACAACAACATTAACAAGAAGAAGAAAAGGATGAGAAGAAGAAGGATAAGAAGAAGAAAAGGATGAGAAGAAGAAGGATAAGAAGAAGAAGAATAAGAAGAAGAAGAAGGAGAAGAAAAAGAAGGAAAACAAGATGATGAAGAGATTGATAACAAGAATGATCTAGTAGCAGAGACAACTTATAATCACTTATCAAACTCATTGACCGAAGCGAAGCTGAGGTCTCAGTTTCGACTCGATCGGCTTTTGTCTGTTTGTTTGTACCGCAGTTACAGTCGCAGATATTGTCTGATTTCGAAACAAGGCGCAGAAACATATGTGTAACGATTTTTCATAAGACCTCCGGTTTTTTGTAATTTGAAAAACTGCAGACCTCCTTCCAGAAAGTTACTTTTTCGTATCTAGCGCCGTTATCTTGCAAGATACAGCAATTTTTACTCTTTTCAAAATGAAAGTTCATTGTATTTGCAATACATTAAGAGTAAATCTTGCCCGAAATGAAGATAAGTAAAAAAATTGGCAATCATTTTTTATAATAGAATTTGTGCCGCTCTAAAATGTGCTGTATTTATTTATAGTAGAAAACTTCTCACTTGGCTGCACAATTTTTTCCTTTTCCGACACGAGATTTCCCTGTTTCATATATGAATAGTTCCTGGAAAACTATTAGCTTTTGTTTATCCTTTTTGTATGGGATCGGAAACCGAGTTGTGAGCATTTAACATTCTGCATAGCATAGATGACATTGATAAATCTTACAATATACTGTACTTTCATAATGGCCCTTCTCATTAATTTGAAAGTTCGCAGAACTACTAGTAAGATTGTTTTAACTCATTAAAAGATTGTTTTATTCTCTGCTGGTAGCTAACTGTTTCGACTCCTTCTTGTTAACTATGACCAGGACAATACATCCCAGCAGCTGCTGATTATTGAATTATGAAATTAATTCTATAAATGTTTGAAATAATCCATAAAACGTTTATCAAATGACTAGTTTGTGCACCAACCAGTCCGAGATCGAAGGCCCGCTTGAGTAGGGCCGGATTGTACTTGGTAATGTGAGCGAAACAGCAGCGACGTGTGTCGACGACCACTTCGATACCGCTATAGTCGACGCCTTCCTGCAGCAGCACGTCCAGCATCATTGTGATGCGGCGGTAGGCGAACACCGGGTCAAAGTGGTCCGCCGACAAGCAGCGGTGCGAGAACAATAGCACGCGTCGGTTGTCGGGTGTCGGCTGCGGCAGAAAGAGCAACGCCCTGCAACGAAACAAAGTAGTCTATACTCTTCCGCCACACTGCGCAGTGAACATACTAGTGATCCCCTGGGTTGGAGAACTCGCTCAAGAACGGTTGTATTGTAATATTTAAAAAAACCGAAACTTTTAGATATAGGCTACAGAGTTGGTGAATATTATGGAAACAGCTAAATATACAAGATTAATTCAAATCATTTCTTATTTTGACAAAAAAAACACAACTCAGTAAAATGAAGATATGGACTTCTATACAGTTAGTTCCTGTTAAAATGAAAATACTACTTGCTAAATTAATTTGACAGTAAGTTTCATTTGGGATCCTATTTGGAATGGGAGATTCCACTGTCGCTTCAACATCTTTGTCTCTCAATCCAATTTTTTTATGAAAAGTTGGTGATGTGATACATGATTTCGATGAAGGGGTTCCAAGAGCAAATAGATAGAGAAACCCACACATTGATAACTCAACCCGTATCAGTTTGTTGATGTGAAAGTTGTAAATTATGTTGTTGAACGAGCTTTAGCGAGTTCTCACTTTTGACTTACTCAAGGCAAAAGTCGTTGTCCGTCTGTTTGTATGTTCCACAATAATTTTAGAAAAAATTGATCAATCAGCTTCAAATTTTGAACACATATTCTTCGAAACATTTTACAGTTCAAGTTCGTTGAACAACTGAATTGACCCACTCCTCAGTCTTTTTTCAAGATATAAAAAAAAATTGAAAGTGAATAAGAAGAAATTTGGTGTAACCTATCATTTATTCAGCTGAAGAATTAATTGCGTGCAATTACTACAGTTTTCCCATTCATTCATCCTTAACATCAGCTGAGGCTATTTGGGAGCTATCACAGGGACAGTCCTTGATGCGCTGACACATGGTTCCAGCTGGATAATATACTAGTGATCCACTGGGTTGGAAAACTTGCACAAGAACGGTTGTATTGTAATATTTGAGACCCGCAACTTCTGGATATACAAAGTTGGTGAAACTTATGGAAACAGCTGAATATTTCTTTTACAAGAATAGTTCAACAGTAGGTTTCAATGGGGATCCTATCTGAAATGGGAAATTGCACTTTCACTCCAACATATGTCACTTCCCTACTATCATCTGATTTGTTCCATTTAAATAAGAAGGTGGTCATGGTGGTGATGCATGATTTCGATTAAAAATATGTGTAGGTAGGACAACAATCCTATTAAATTAAGCGAGCAATTTCTGTATATCTTTTTATATTCTCCTATTTTTATATCTTGTTATATGGTTATTTATGTTCAACGGATCTCGAAAACGACTCTAACGATTTTCACGAAATTTGAAATATATTAGGTTTATGATATCAAAATTCGAATGCACTAGGTCTCATCCCTGGGAAAACTCGCTAAAGGACATAAAAAGAATAATTCATCCTTGGAAAGACAGATGATGATTTCGTTGTTTGTCGATAACAGAAGATGCGTGTGCCTGTGTGGGAGATCAGCTGTGAATAGAATAGAATAGAATAGAATAGAATATTTTCATTTGTCCAAGAACAATTACATGATTGCATGAGACATTGTCAAGATAGTTATAATATTCAATTATATCTTAATATATTTCTTTACAATATAAGTCATAATAACATCAAAGTATACATTTTTTAAAAGTCATAATACATTCAAATATTCACTTCTCATAGTACTCTTTCAAGCTGTAAAAGGGATTTTTGACTAGAAATTGTAAAGTGCATCTTTAATTTTCAAAAACGGAAAATTTCTTATTTCTTGAGGAAGGTGATCGAATTGTCTAATCAATTAGCTTACCGTTTCTCGCAAGAAATCTAGAAATTTCAATTGACTCGATCAAAATACAGTAATCTGATTTGTTGACATGAAATGGTATAATATTTAAAGTGATTCATTATTTTACAGTTCTAAGTGATTAGTGAGTGTTATTTTGTTATTCAATCTGGTATGTAAACAATCTAAATTAGAACTTTTATGTTTTCAAATATTTGGACTGAAAATTTCACCTGAATTCAAGTGTGTGGAACATAACCTACTTTTTGGAATATTTATAGTGTAGGTTATAAATCAAAATTCGGGGAAGAAACAGTTTTGAGCTGTGCTTGTTAGTACTTCCTCAGTCATTTTAAAGAATTGAGTTCTGTTTATCAATAAATAAATAACGAGCAAAGCTCGGTGCCCCGATACTTTGATTAATTCACGCAACTACATTGGATTTCTATTTTTCTTGAGGAGTATGGAAAAGTCTCAAACTGATCAATTGGAGGAGTACGTCTTGATCAAGCATACTTTTGAAATATTTTGAAACATATTCCTGGAATATGGCATCCTAGCATGGGGTGGTTCATCTTCAGCTGTTTTGAAACCTCTTTCTGTCTCACAGAAGGTTATTATGAAAAAAATCCTCAAGAAGAGTGCAAGATATCCAACAAACTTTCAAGATTTCCCTGTTCTTAATATAAGGCAGCTCTACATAAAAAGTCTTGCAGTTTATATGTCAAAAAACAGGAATAGTTTCACAAACATTGAACATAACTATCCGACTAGAAATAGATCACATATAGGTTTCCAGATCCCCATACTCATCCATCTCCTAGATTCATCCAATTCTTTTTACCTGGCTCATTGCCTTTACCGTAACCTTCCCTGGGATATGTTGCACTCCTAGGGGGCCAGCATTGCTGTCTTTAAGCACGGGTTGGGGAGGTGGCTGCTCAGCATTGGACATGATGCCAGCGATCAATTAATTAGGACACCATATATTTAGTGTCAATCTCTGTTTTTCCTTTACTTTAATCTGAAATTTTTGAATCTCCCCTCTTACTTTCTTCTCCTGTACTGTTGGATAACATATATGGTAGGTTCTAATAGAATATTTTTTTCTATCTGCACACAACATAATTCATTAACAAATAAGTTTTTACATAACTTTATGTGTATAAATCTATAGTGTGACTATAGCCGATTATTTTTTAAGTTATTATAATTTATAAACAGACATTTTTCTCAAGTGTTCAGTGCTACGCAAATTGACTTATACTGTATTGCACACGACCCTCCTCGCACACAGACCTCGTTCTAGGTGAGAGTACTATTCTTTCAAATTATTGTAAAGTAAGCATTTCAAATGTTTGTAACATTTTGCTTTTTGTGAATAAAAATGTTTTTCATTCATTCATTCATTCATTCATTTCATTCATTCAATTAGCTATTCAATTTAACATTTATTGAAAACTCAATTGTAGTTATTTACAATTACTGGTAATAACGAAATGATTATCAAAGTCTCATCAATGATTATTCATTCATTTTTTATCCCCTCTTATAACTATAAGATAATGTTGGTAGTGTGGAAGATACTGATATGGTGTGCGAAAGCGCTCCACATTGTGAGGGAAAATTCTACACCTATTTTTAAAAAAAAATAGACTACCATGTTGTATTTCATGTATTGAGAAAGTCTATACATTAACAAGCAGATGGTAATGGGAGGTGAAATTGGAGAGTATCTCTGATATTGGCGTTTCACTCACATCACTTCGGTACTTTTTATGATCCCTGGATGCAGAGGGTCCCGGTTCATGAAAACCTCTGGGATGAGACTTTTCAATGAAAAGTAGATGTCCAATCCATCCTTAGCTCGCTCCAGACTGTTCTTGCAGGTGATCAGGTAATTCTCTAACCAGGCGTCAACGTTCTCTGAGAAAAAAATAATATAAGTCAGTTAAACAAACCTCAAAAACGAGAAACAACCACAAATCAATAGAATTTCAAGAGATACTCTGAGCAAGGCTCCTTAACACTGAACTGAATAATAATAGCTCCAGAGGCCCGTTTTATGAAAGTAGTAAGTTATATATATTCACTCAATTTACCTAGAATACATGGTGTATTCCAAATGTACTCAACCATGAATTTAAACGGACGCTGAATCGACACTAGAATCGGACACTAGTGGAACTAGTCATAATGGGCCCTGTTTGACATACTTTTTCGCTAGTCGCATATTGAGATTGAGACAAGTTAATAGACGAGTAATAGTCAATAGTTGATGTTAATAGAGTAATAGACGGGTAATAGTCTAGTTACTAGACGAGTTAATATCATAATGATCATGTTATAATTTTCACATTGAGACGAGGCTGGCATGTGTGAACAAACATTAACTTTTTGGTTAGGGCTACTCTTAATATTATTATCATCATTAAAATGAAAATGAAAAAACAAAGTCCCCTTTTCACTAATAACATGTAATTTTCAAGTGAGTGAATAAAATAAAAATCATGTAATAAATATTATCAATGTTATTAATTATTGACTGAACATTCGTTAATTTCCACCTAGATTGAATTTATTGTCCATAATTTATTGAATAAATATGATTGAGTGGGACAGGAATTTCACAATAATGAGTAGGAAGTCACAAATGGATTTTGCTTTGGAAAATGGGTGGAGGACGAAGCATTTCATTATTGTACAGCAAAGTAGTTCTATGCAAGAATTATGTCAGCCGACCACTTTGAAAAGTTTTACCAATTCCATATAGTCCTGTCAACGAGAGATTGAAGAGGGAAAAGTTTGGAAATTCCTCCAAATTGATCTATTCTTGTTAAACTGAAGATTTTACACTCAACACTATAATGGCTGTAACAATCGTAGGGAGATGCATAGAATAATAAAATAATACATGAAATTGAAGAGAATGTTATGCTCTATTAGCTCATGATTAGCACGGGATTCTTTTCGTTGATAAGTTATAAATCGGAAAAGATGAAAAAAACGGAGGTGGAAGGGTTTTTCTTCAAATATGACATTTTCGAGAGCTCAGACAAAGCAAACTAGAAGAGATATGGAAACATGTTACAGATGAAACTTGCAGGTTAATTTGCAATCTTTAATTCTGTATTCTAATAAAATTTCGGAAAGATGCATATTTTTCGAGATATAGGTACCAAAATATGGTACTTCCAAACCACCCCACCCCTTCAGAACAGTGGGTAGGAGTGAGGACTTTTGATATGATTACCCCCTCACTATCCTTAAAAGCTTCAGGGTCAAAAATAATTGTGCTCCAAACTTTTCCCTCTATACCTTTTTTGAGCATTCGTTGCCTGGACTAATAATCAAAAAATATGGACTAATTTCTGGTTCAAAATTTTCCTTAATAACTCAATATTTTCAAGTTCTGAGAGTTTATTGAATGTAATCATTTTATTATATTCGGTTTTCAATCAAATCAAATACAAAATTCCTAGTTTATTTATTTCTGGACTGAAAAGTGGACTTGAATCACTTATAGCATAACCTATAATTTTCATTCATTCATAACTCTATCTTAATTGTATTATCATTCATTCCATCATCATCACCTTGACTTAAAATACTCCTAGAAAGTCGCCTTTGTAAAAAAAAAAAAAATAAATAAATAAACAAATAGGCAAATGAAGCTATAAACAATTTTTTTCCATGAATAAATGTCCAGTGAGGTTTCTCATTTCTGATTTCATATCTCAAAAATAGATCACGAATTTCTCGCCACGTTCTTACCAAGTACATTTCAAATTTAATCACTCAGCCATGCCATGGTTACTCATTTTTGACAATAATATAAGTTCATTTCAATCCGCTGAATGGGATAGGATTTCTTCATGGATAGATTACTTCCTGGATGGAGACTCACAGAATTCTAGTTTAGACGAAAGATTTCATCAATGATTCGCAGAAATTGTTTCCTGAATTGGATTGTTTCCTACTGTAATACCAATTCAGAAGCAGGAACTGAGGAAATTTCAGAGTCTGAGATAGGAGTTGGAATGGCGTTATTAGAACCGAAAAGCCCCTGCAAAGTGGAACTGATATGGCCATGAAAGGAATTTGCTAAATCTTCGCTGCCTTACAGTGGACCCCTGGAAAGTGGATGGAGAGGATAATGGGGAAAGAAGAGGTTGAAAAGATGGTGGTCAAAAAGAGGAAGAATGAGCGACTATGTAGGGGAAAATTATGTGAATAAGGATGGGATGGGGGAACAGAGAATGAGGAAAGAATTATATGGATACGGATGGAATGGAGGAACAGAGAATGAGGGCAGAATAGGGCAGAAATATGTTCATAAGGATGAAATGAGTGAACAAAGAATAAGAGTGGAATTATATGATCAAGGATGGGATGGAGGAACAAAGAATGAGGGCAGAATAGGGCAGAATTATGTTAATAAGGATGGAATGGAGAAACAGAGAATGAGGGCAGAATAGGGCAGTGGTATGTGAATAAGGATGGAATGGAGGAACAGAGAATGAGGACAGAATTATATGAAAAAGGATGGGATGGAGGAAAGGGAATGAGGGCAGAATGGGGCAGAATTATGTTAATAAGGATGGAATGGGTGAAAAGAAAATTAGGGCAGAATTATATGAATAAGGATGGAATGGGGGAAAAGAGAATGAGGGCAGAATAGGGCAGAGTTATGTGAATAAGGATGGAATGGGTAAACAGAGAATGAGGGCAGAATAGGGCATAATTATGTGAATAAGGATGGAATAGAGAAACAGAGAATGAGGGCAGGATTATGTGAATAAGGATGGGATGGAGGAACAGAGAATGAGGGCAGAATAGGGCAGAATTATGTGAATAAGGATGGAATAGAGAAACAGAGAATGAGGGCAGGATTATGTGAATAAGGATGGGATGGAGGAACAGAGAATGAGGGCAGAATAGGGCAGAATTATGTGAATAAGGATGGAATAGAGAAACAGAGAATGAGGGCAGGATTATGTGAATAAGGATGGGATGGAGGAACAGAGAATGAGGGCAGAATAGGGCAGAAATATGTGAATAAGGAATTGAAGAATAGAGAATGAGGTCAGAATAGAGCAGAATTATGTAAATAAGGATGGAATGAGGGAACAGAGAATGAGAGCAGAATAAGGCAGAATTATGTAAATAAGGATGGAATGGAGGAACAGAGAATGAGGGCAGAATAGAGAAATTACAGGATTACAGAAAAAAGTACATTTATCTGCAGTTTTGACAGTAAAGATATTTTTGACAGCTTGACGGTAAAGTAAAAAAGACGTTCAGCACAAATAACCCTCTGAGTATGGGCAGCAAAACTGATATTAAGTATCAAGGGGTGTTAACTTGAAATCACTTTACTTTACATCAACCTTGAACCCCCCCCCCCAACAAAAAAAAATCCTATATTTTACACTGTTTCTCTTGATCCAAGAGGAACTATACTGAGCTATCAACGATATAGGCTGTACAATTTGCTTTTCTGTCTTTCATGAGACAAAGCAAAGAGTTATAACTTTTTTCAACCTCGCACCGTTAAAAAACAAATGGTTTGAAGAATATGTAGAAATGTAATGAAATGTAACGTGATCTCACCAGTGACAGGAATATTTAAGTTCACCTGAAGACGTATAATTTAGGAATGAGTTAGAATTTCTCACATTATCAATGTTGCAGTAGAAAAACATCGGACATAATGTACTATGAATTGAAAGCCAATTTAATGATCATCAAGGATTGTTAGCAAAAAAGGTGCTATATCAACTTGTGTTGATGGATAGATGAATAAAAGAAGGGTTCTGGGTTATTTTAATTAGATAAATGAATGAATTTATTAACGTGAGTTAGGTTACATTCTTCAACGTTTCATCACTTCAAAAAGTTCATAATCTCATGTTTATTCGTATTGTTAGCAATCTCAAATTTTTTAAATAAAAAATACCGGGTTGACTTGAATAACAGCTACAATCTACTTCAGTTGGCGGTGGTAAAAGAAAAGTGACAGCCACGCTCTCCTATATAATTATGAAGTCCATTGACTTAAGTTTGTTCGGTTTATTTATTTTTATTTTATTTATTATTTTTATTTATTTTACCTTTTTATTTTTATTTAAGTTGGAATCTTTTTCAATATAATTGTTGAGATCATTATAAGAGTGAGAAAAAGTGGCAACTGAAATTCTTAAGTGGTCTAATAAGCGAGTTATGGGTTGTTGAAGTGCTAACTTTCCAGATTCTGTTTTCTTTCCAGATCATAAACTGTTTCGAATTTTCCATTGGAGTTTTTTTCTAATTCATTCAGTATATCATTGGCTTTGTTCTAATGTGCTTTTTTCGCGATAGATTTTATGCCAAAATAAAAAAGTTATCGAATTTACAAAAAATGTTACTTTTTTATTTATGAAGGATATGGGGAATGGAATGTTTTAGTTTGGAAAGATAAATTTTTTGAATTTTCAAGAGAAGTTCTAATGATAAATAGTCGAAACCGTTTTTGATCTGGAAAGAAAACTAAATCTGAAAATTTAGCACTTCAACAACTCATAACTTGTTTATTAGACCATTAAAAAATTTCAGCTGCCACTTTTTCTCACTCTTATAATGATCTTAACGATCATATTGAAAAATATTATCCAATTTAAATTATGAAAGAAAGTGTACCGAACAGTGTTAAGGCGTGAATCTTAATAGAACGAGATTATTCTCTATAGCACTGCTCACAGTGTTGTCATTTTTTGGTCCTGACATTTTTATTAGAGGAAGCCCTGGCTCAGATTACGAGTGCGAGGGATTATATTGGATTATCCTCAAAGCCAGGTTAGAGCTTCTTCTAACAGTGACCAATTACCAGCAATAAATTCAAGCGAAACTTTGTGCAGTCCGGGTCCTAAAGCTTTGTCTATCGGCGGAGGGCCACTAGACTACAATACTACACGTTCAAAAACATCGAACATTTTTGAAAATTTATCTTTCCATGAGCAACAGCTGCTCGTTTGTACCTTCTAAAAAGCGAGGTGTTGCACCCGAAAAAATACACAAGGAGCTCTAATGTATCTTTCCATAGGAAACAGATGCTTTTTTGTATCTCCTCAAAAGAAACGGGTTGCATCCGAAAAGATACACAAGGAAATTTTTGGAGTTACATCCTTTTAGCACAACACAGCCTATCAGCTGACATTCGTTTAACATGTTCTTTCCATTGTTGGTGATACGTTGCAACTCTCTCATTAATGAAGAATCTCTGTGTGTAGGGAGCTGCCTCCATCTAGGGATCTAAAGTCTTCTGAAGCTTGATGTTTTTGCAAAGCCGTGAATATTACCTCGCGAACCATACCTTGCCTATATTTTCTTTCAAAGTCACGGAGGCACAGCTACTGGACGCGTACTAAACTCATACTATGGAACGTGAAATCTCTCCACAGAACTATACACTTCACTACACTACACATCCAATCATTTTACTAGTGAATTCAGAAGTTCATGATCTCAGGAAACAAATCAATTTTGATTGAAGAGGGCATGTACAATTATCACTTTATAATCTTACTAAACAAATTTGTTTGAGAAGTGGGGAAAATTGAGAGCGAAGTAGATCAAACACATTTTTAACCTTCCAGTAGTCGCGCCCTACTCATTCACATGAGCAGTCGCGCGTTGTATTTTGTACAACATCCAATTTTCCAAGTTTTATGTACTCTGTTTACTGTCAAAACATATTAATTTATTGTATGACTACTTTCTCCATCTTCTTGGATTATTTTACGCCTATGAACATTTGGAAGAGAACAATTTCATAGCCCAATAAGGTACATCAAGCAAAACCATCAATTCTGTATCATTATTGGTTCGTTTACCGACCCCGTATACAGTTTTTCCCTATCTCATGCACTGTCACGACTAAATGGCACCTAAAGACTGAACCATTGCTCGGTTGATACTGCAACTCAGTGGAGTGATGGGGGGAGAGTTTGGAATGCATAGGTGACTCATTCACTGACACCACCCCAGCAAAAAAACATGTTTCACTTACACTGTTGTACTTTTTACAACAGCGCGACTGCCGGAAGGTTAACACATGTTTGAAATGTCAAGTAATCTATTCCATGATCCATTATTTCAATCTGTCTCATCTTATTAAACTTGCTTCCATACAATTATTTTCTAATTGTTATTATTTAATAGTTGATGATCTTACTAAACGAATTAGTTTTATAAGTGAAAAAATTAGGAGGAAGTAGGTCAAACACATTTAAGACATATTGGAAACGACAAGCAATCTATTCCTTGATCCATTATTCCAACTTGTCTCATCTTATTCAACTTGCTTTCATACAATTATTCTCTAATTGTTATTATTTAATAGTTAATGATCTCGCTAAACGAATTAGTTTTATAAGTGAAAAAATTGAGAGTGAAGTAGGTCAAACACATTTAAGACATGTTGGAAACGTAAAGTAATCTATTTCTTGATCAATTATTTCAACTTGTCTCATCTTATTCAACTTGCTTTCATACAATTATTTTCTAATTGTATTATTTAATAGTTGATGATCTCGTTAAACGAATTAGTTTTAGAAGTAAGAAAATTGAGAGTGAAGTAGGTCAAACACATTTAAGACATGTTGGAAACGTAAAGTAATCTATTTCTTGATCAATTATTTCAACTTGTCTCATCTTATTCAACTTGCTTTCATACAATTATTTTCTAATTGTTATTATTTAATAGTTGATGATCTCGTTAAACGAATTAGTTTTAGAAGTAAGAAAATTGAGAGTGAAGTAGGTCAAACACATTTAAGACATGTTGGAAACGTAAAGTAATCTATTTCTTTATCAATTATTCCAACCCGAGTCTCATCTTATTAAACTTCTATTCAATTATTACTCCCTGACAACTAGGGAACTATCCCTTGTACCTACATTTTATCTGAACTTCCTTTTAATTCCAATGTCTTGTTGGATATCTCATTACTTTTTGCATCTTTTCAATTTCCTTACAATCCCCTCGAGAGCATCCTCCCCACTTCTCGAAACTTTCAGCTGACATCTTATCCTGTCAACGGCAAACTTCTCCGTTCTTATATCTTCTTCTACTTAGTTTTGTACCTCATTTATTCTTCAACAATTTACTCATCCTTCCGATCTCCTTCCATATTTCCTCCTTGTTACTTTAGGATCTTCCTCTTTCTCTCTCTCTCTCTGAATATTCAAACTTTTCTTGCCCTATTACCATTGGTAAGGAAGATAGACATCACAATCCCTATTACCATTGGTAAGAAAAGTATTGCTTTCCAAAACGATAAGGTACGAGTAATTTATATACTTCTTCGAGTTTCTTTCAATACGTTACGAGTAATGTTGGATAATCGAGTATTATTAAAAACTTATAGTAACTTCTACCATAGAGAAACATTAGCGTAAGTAGATATCCCATGGTATAGGGAATTTATGTCGCAACTTTTACTGTTATCTCAAGCCGATTACTGTCGATTATTGTCAATTTTCACTGTTTTGTTGGGGTGAGAGTGTATCAACGGCACAATTTGAGAGACTACCAGTGTCACACAGCTTCATGGGAAAGAACTAAGTGAACTATCGGCTTGGGATAACAGTAAAAGTTGCGACATAAATTCCCTATACCATGGGATATCTACTTACGCTAATGTTTCTCTATGCTTCTACTCAAAAATTTAACACTTTGGACAAAAACCATTTTCCATAGCAAATCTGTCAACGTCATAGCAACTGCTATCACAAGTAGTATTATTAATTACGCGCATTTTATAGACAGTCAGACAGACGTTAACGGAAGCGACAACTTATAAATTGAATATTTTTTTATTATTCAGCCATGATTCATGAGTCATGAGCCTGAATCATGAGCCAGTCTGTGTGGAAACTACAAAATAGCATCAGCTTTCTTAAATGAATGGAAAAATTACAGAAATAGCCTTCAATCAATTTCAGCTATCTAAATGATAGATCCAAACTATTTTTCCTCTCATGCACTTTCAATATAATTTATATATCCTAAAAAGTGAATTCGTATGGCTTTTGTTGGTGGAGAGTCCCTTGCGGGAAGGTCTCACCGCCTGAATATATAATTTAAGCCGTCAATGGGCCTTACGACTGTCATACTTCAGCCGGGACCGTCAGTTACCGTGCCCATCCGATAAGACGGGAGTGATCTGGTTAAAAAACTTTTGGTATTGAGAGGGTTTGAACCCGGGATCCCTATGCTGCTACGCAAGCACTCTATCCACTAGAACACGGGTCACTCCTTTTATATCCTGAAAAAGGACGAAGGAGTGAGTCAATTTTGTTATCCAACGAACTTGACCTGTAAGCAGGATCGAAGAATACACTCTCGAAATTTCAAGCTGATTGGTCAATCCTTTCTAAAGTTACTGTCGAACATACAAACTGACAGAAAACGACTTTGGCCTTCAAAAGTGAGAACTCGATAACGCTCGTTCAATTATTCTGCAGCCTCCGTTACATGGAAATTTCACGAGAATCCTGATTTAAGAGAGTGCAAAATAAGTGGATTAATAATGAAGGGGGATGTAGAATAGGGAAAGATTTGATCGATGAGATGGGATCTAGTCGACAAAGAAAAGAAGGTCGAGAGAGAACGGGAGAGAACGGGAGAGAACGGGAGAGAACGGGAGAGAACGGGAGAGAGCGGGAGAGAACGGGAGAGAACGGGAGAGAACGGGAGAGAACGGGTGAGAGCGGGAGAGAACGGGACGGGAGAGAACGGGAGAGAATCATGCAAGAAGACTCTCTCTTATATTGGTATCAGATTCTCATGAAGATGTTCTTCTCACTTCAGGCTTTCTCAGCTTCTCCATTCTCTCAACCTCTCACTATCCTATCCTCTTCTACCACTTTTTGGGCGTATTTTACACTTTCACTTCCCCTATCATTCTCTCCTCCAAATTTGGGAGATAGAGAAAATTCTGAGAATGCAACTGTTCTGGGAGTCAAATGTATTGATTCAGGGAGTTTTTAGAGATAGCGCTTTCGTTGCTTACTCTCTCATACTTTTTTATCTCTCATAGTCTGAGGGTTGAGTGGCAGAGAGGACCTAGATTCCTAACTCCGCCCCAATTATTTGATTCAATTCAATACTTTAAATTCCGCGCCATTATAACTTCTACCCTCCTACTCCTACTCACTTTGTCATGAGGAAGATGAGAGGAAGATGTGAGGCAGGAGGAGAAGGAGGAGGATGAGGGGGATGAGGAGGATGAGAAAAAGTAGGAGAGATGTAGAAGAAATTACAGAAAAAAAAGAAAATTGTGAAGCGGAAAGAGTGGAATGTTATGGAATAGAAGAAGGAGGTGGAGGAAGAAGTCTCTGATGAGGTGGGGGGAGGGGGAAAATGATGTGGGTGAGTAGGGTGAGGATGTTGGGTGTGAGGAGGTTAGGTGTGAAGGAGGATGAGGTGATTGGGTGGCGGAGGAGGAGGTGTAGGAGAAGGGTGAGGGGTAGCAGTGGGAGGAGGATGAGGTGGAGGAGGATGAGCAGGAGGGGGAGGAAAGAGAGGGGGTGTTGGGGGTGGAGGAGGAGATGGAGGAGGAGTTGGATGAGAATGATGAGAAGGAGGATGATGAGGGGGATGAGGAGGAGGAGAACGAGGAGAGGAGGAGGAGGAAGTGAATAAGGGGAGGAGGAGGAGGAGGAGGAGGAGGAGGAGGAAGGAGGAGGAGTAGGAGGAGGAGGAGTAGGATGAAAAGGAGGAGGAGGAGGAGAGGAGGATGAGTAGGAGGAGAGGAGGAGGAAGTAAATAAGGGTGAGGAGGAGGTGAAGAAGAAAAAGAAGGTGAGTAGTGAGAGGCGGAGGGGAGGAGATGTGAGGGCAACGTGAGAAAGAAGAGAAGTAAGTTGTAGAGAGGGAGAAGGAGAAGGAGAAGAATGGATAAGAGGAATGAAAAGATGAAGTAGATGTGGTAGGAAAAGAAGAAGGAGGCGAAGAATGATGAAGAGGAGAACGGAGAGGGGTAGAAACAAATTGTGGAGAAGAAGGAGGAGAAGGAGAAGGAAAAGGATGGGTAAGAGGAAGGAGATGATGAAGTAGATGTAGGAGGAGAAGAAGAAGGAGGCGAAGAATGATGAAGAGGAGAACGGAGAGGGGTAGAAACAAATTGTGGAGAAGAAGGAGGATAAGAGAAGGAAAAGATGTTAAGAGGAAGGAGATGATGAAGTAGATGTAGGAGGAGAAGAAGAAGGAGGCGAAGAATGATGAATAGGAGAACGGAGCGATGGAGTAGAAGAAGCAAAATGAGGAGAAGGAAGATGAGAAGGTGGTGGGAGACGAGGAATAGGGGGAGGTGGGTAATGGAGAAGAATGGGAAGAATAAGTTGAAAAGTATTAGAAGAAAGGAGGAAGAGGGGAAGGAAGAACAAGGTCAGGATGAGGGAGAGGAGTAGATAAGATGAACTAGAAGGTTTAAGATGGAATAGGAGATGATAATCAGTATTTTATCAGTAGGAACTTTAATCTTACTACCTATAAACACTACTAAGAGTGGATCAGAAGGAGGAAAAGTGGAAAAATATTAAATTAGATTAGATGAGATTTCATTCATGCATCGTGTTTCAATAGTAATATCGGGGGACCGAGCTTCGCTCTGGAGTGTAAAAGCATAGAAAATTTGCAACGAAAGATTGAATTTATAGTTTTTATTTATTTATTATTTTTCTTAGTCGAAAAATTATTTTTACAGTTATATGAGGAGGTACAACAGGCTTATGCCCAAAACTGTCCCTTTTCAAATTTATACTACAGTCCAAATCAAAATCTAGGTTAAGCTACTATCACTCAACAAAATAACAATTCATTCACACTCTAATAAACAAACACATCATCAATTACAAAATATAGATGATATACTACGAATTCGATTTAGAATGATATCCTTTTTTTTGCTACAATATTTGTTAATATACTATGTACTATTCTACACTAACAGCATCTAGCTACTATTCTGGACTTTCTGAAGTAAACATTTTTCCTAAAAATAAGAGAAATAAACGAAAATAAGTTTTTCTTGCTGAATTTTTCTTCTCGTGAGATCAGCTGTATGATCCCACACATGCACTTGTCCACTCACTTCCATTACGGTATCAACAGACGACAAAATTTCCAGCTGTTTTTCTAAGGACGTATTTATACTTTCAATGTCCTTCAGCGAGTTACCTCAGGGTTGAGACTTAGTGCAATGGAATTTTCATGTCATAAACCTACTATATTCCAAATTTCGTGAGAATCGTTATAGCCGTTTTCGAGATCCCGTCACATACAGATATAAACATATAAATATCTAAACAGAAATTGCTCGTTTAATAGTATAGGATATACTGGTACAATAGCTTACACTCATTTTACATTTATAATTCACATTGATTGACAGTATTGCTGATTGATGATCGAATTCTAAAGAGTACGAAAAATTATTATCAATCATAATAAAGATTGAATGCAATAATTGGAATAACGATAATATAATATTATGATGTAACTAAATAAGTCGGTTGTGTTTGCATAAATAATTGTCGAATCTTTGAAAAGGATATAATATTCTTCCCTTCAACACACGACCGGGACAGGTGGGTGACAAAGAAGGACAGAAGGGAGAAGAAGAAGAGAAACGTCATGCAGTAGGTGAAAAAAAATCATGAGAACTCAAATAGCAAAATAAATAGTGGCCAAATTCAGTTGTAGAGAGAGGATTAGAGGATTAGATGGTAAATCAGTAGTATGAATGAACGGGGAAAGAAGAATAAATTACCAAAATTATTAAGAAGCTAAAAATAAAAAGACCTGCAACATTTCGTCGAAATCTGGATGAATATTGTCAATTAGTTCGGGAAAGGAGACCACATCTCAAGGATAAACAGCTTTCACTCTCTTAAAAGACAAGAATTCATCGAACGACAGGATGTTTTAGTTTTTTCGTGTCTAGTTTTTACTGATGTAATCCATTTACAGAAAATTCTGGCTTTATAATAGAATCTTGAAAATGTTTATTCTCGCGAGTTCAATATTTCTTGAGGAGACATGGTCGAGTCTATAAACTTCTTCTTATCATCAATTTTTTTAATTCCTCAATTCTCTCATCCTTCACTCTCACTTTCTCTCTCTCTCTCTCTCTCTCTCTCTCTCTCTCTCTCTCTCTCTCTCTCTGACTTTAAAAAAACATATTTTGGAACAAATGACTGAAACTGTCCGGCCCTAGAACGATCACATGACAACCATCCCTCACCCATTCCACCAATATTAACCTTTAAACCATATTATAGAACGAATTGTATATATATATATATATATTATATATATATATATATATATATATATATATATATATTATATAAACTCATGTTATTTCAATTATCCACTGCATAATGCCGTATATTACTGAAATTTGATAACCCTGATCTACTTTCAGCCTACTTCATTTTTTTTCTCTTCAATATTCATATTGATTAAAACTTTTACAATATTTCCATTAATAAATAAATCCTTAGTTTAAATAACGAAATTAACGTTTTGGTAAAGAGTTAGTGGAGAGGATATTTTAAATATTCTTCCCAAAGAATGGACATTGATATGTCCAAAGCTCCGCCAATTTATGTAGATGCATAACAATATGATTATTATCTATAGTTATTATATTACAAATTTCTTTTTCATATCATATACAGTTCAATAGTTATTTTCCTAGTCTATATTATGTAAATTCATCTATAATTTTGCTGTATTGTAAGCTATTGTATATAAGTGTATAAGCCAGTATATATTGTAATCTACATAAATAAAGTACTCAATCAATCAATCAATCTCTTCGGTAGCTAGTTACATTTGGAAGAGAATTAGTGGGAGGGATATTTTGAATATTCTTTCCAAAGGATGGCCATTGATATGTCCAAAGCTCCGCCAATTTATGCAGATGCATAACAATATTATCTATAGTTATTCCAAATTGTTTTTTTCATATCATATACAGTTTAATAATATTATTTTCTTCATGTAAATTCATCTAAAACTTTGCTGTATTGTAAGTTTTTGTATATATGTGTGTAAGCCAGTATACATTGTAATCTACATGAATAAAGAACTCAATCAATCAATCTCTTCCTCCTTCTTTTTTTGTCGGACCACTCTCTCAATCTTCTACTCCCACTTATACATATCTCTTCTCTGTTTGTCTTATGTTTCTCTTTTTTATGCTTCTCTTGGAACCTATTGTGTATGAGACCTGAGAATTTGATGAACTGAATCATTTTTTTGTCTTAATCAACTGAGAATGCTTATAGGCCTATTTTTAATACTTTAGTTTTTAGTTTGTCAAGTTTTCAATTTGTCATGTTCCAGTTGTATGGAAGCAGCTGAAAATTACTTTTTTGAGGGAAATTAGAAGATAGGTATCTTCTATCTTCTATCGAATTGGGGATTCAATTCCAATGACAATATCTGATTCTCTGTCGCATCGAAATCTTGGTTCGCCATCTAGGAACGCCATTTTGAATTCAACTCCATTTTTGAAAATTGGAACGTGGTCACATGATACATGATTTTGATATATAATTTCAATAGTAAATGAATGTTGATAAAGTTATTCTTATTCAAAGATACTGATAAATCATCCATCCATGCAATTAACCGAGGATGGTTATAGGCATATTTTAAATTCTTCAACATTTCATTATGTCAAGTTTTCAGTTCGTCAAGTTTTAATAAAGACCCTTGCGGAGCACAAGTTACCTTACAGTTCTTAATATCGAATTAATAATAGTTGTTAATATCGAGTTAATAACAATTTATTCTGCAAGAAAATATTTTTTCCATGACTAAATGAAAACTTTTCATAATTTTGGTAGTTTATTACATTTCTACAAGGTCACGAAAAATCTTTTTTTCGCCACACTGCACAGAAAGCAGCTGTTTTCCAGTCCCTAAGTAGATCTGAAAGACATTGTTTGCAGATGACTCTCGTCTGACGTCAGAACAGGTTTCTTTTGGCCTAGGCCGGAAAGAGTACCCTTTTCAGCCGCTAACATGGAACTAAGAAAGGTGATCAGAAAACAGCTGATCAAAAAACTTTTCATTATTTGTATTCATTATTCAATAATTAAAACATTATTAATAATATCATCTTATTGTCATTTGAAAGAATAAAAAAGTGTAAACTCAACCTCCCACATAATTGAACATCATATTTTAGGTTATTTAGACAAATAAGAATTAAAAATAAAAATACTTGGACAATTCCCTGATATTCAGATTTGCTAGAGCTATCACCTTCCACTTCTGCTTTCGGAAGTGCTTAGTAAACAACTATTCTCATATAAATATATATATATATATATATATATATATATATTGAATATATTATTGAATATTTATATATATATTCAAAAATAAAATATATATATTGTTTATTTTTGTGTGTGACGAAAAATAGCGTTCGCACCACGGGAAAAAATGTTTTTCCGGCTCTCAATCTTTTCTAGTTTTCGGTCTACGGACTTGAAAACCCTTGGACTTGAAAACCAAGTCCTTGGACTTGAAAACCGATTTCGAGCCGGAAAAATCTCATTTTCCGCTCTAGGTGCGAAATATACTATTTCCATTACTCAATGGAAACTTTTTATAATTTTGGTAGTTTATTACATGTTTACAAGGCCACGAAACATCTTTTTGCAGCCGTGCGAGGTTAGAAAAGGATAGAGCTGTCTGCTTTGTTGATGACAGAACAGGGTGACAAAGGAAGGCCAATCAGATGCTGGGATTCAGAAACAGAATCTCTCTATTGAAGAAATAAGACAACTCTGTTACTTGTGAGTAACTGTAAGTGCAATGAGCCAGTGCAACAGATTCATTGAAGCTTTGTTCGGTTCAGAAATTTGTCCTCAGGGAGAATTCAATTCGTCAAACGGAAGAGGGTATCTTTTTATCTTTCGCCGATCGCTAGTCATTGTCAAGCCAGTGGTGGGATGAGTGAGTGGGTAAGGTGGAGGGGATGAGAGTGAAATGAGGATGAGTGGTGGGCGGAGGAGGGGATTAGAGTGAAATGAGGAGTGAAAAGGGTCTTTGATGGCTACAATTGAAGACTTTCAGTCGATTGGATGGGAAAGGAGTTCTCCAATGTTCGAATTTGAGCCTATTGTAGCAATTTGAATCCATTAGAGTTGAATTGATGCAAAATCAAATATCAATATAAAATTATAATTTGTGGAGGTAGAGAGAATAAAAGGAAGAAGAAGAAGAAGAAGAAGAAGAAGAAGAAGAGAAGAAGAAGAAGAAGAAGAAGAAGAAGAAGAAGAAGAAGAAGAAGAAGAAGAAGAAGAAGAAGAAGAAGAAGAAGAGAAGAAGAAGAAGAAGAAGAAGAAGAAGAAGAAGAAGAGAAGAAGAAGAAGAGAAGAGAAGAAGAAGAAGAAGAAGAAGAAGAAGAAGAGAAGAAGAAGAAGAAGAAGAAGAAGAAGAAGAGAAGAAGAAGAAGAAGAAGAAGAAGAAGAAGAAGAAGAAGAAGAAGAAGAAGAAGAAGAAGAAGAAGAAGAAGAAGAAGAAGAAGAAGAAGAAGAAGAAGAAGAAGAAGAAGAAGAAGAAGAAGAAGAAGAAGAAGAAGAAGAAGAAGAAGAAGAAGAAGAAGAAGAAGAAGAAGAAGATGATGATGATGAAGCATAAGATGATGAAGGAGAAGAAGAAGACAAAAAGAAGAATGATAAATAGAAAGTATAATAATAATAATAATAATAATAATAATAATTTCTCTGGATATTGGACGACACATCCAGAGGAGTTTATTCATAAATTCATACATACATTACATTATATTACATATTTTTTAATATAACAATATTCAGGGTTGAGAAAATGATACCTCACTATATAATATATGTGTCGAGGTTATCATCAAATTAATACTAATTTATGCTACAACAGATAATACAAAAAATCTAAAACTATATCTATTACCCTAAGCATCACCTACTACAAAGATACTAAACCAAGGTACTATTTTCTACCTATAAATTACCTTATTTAAAAAGAATACTACTTAAATCTAAATCCTACTTACTAGTAGTTCCTCACTACTTTGTATCCCAATACTGAATAACCAATGTCTAATTTTTCTTTTGAAGCTATTGAAATTTTCCTCTCCTTTGATTTCTAATGGTATTCTATTGAATATTGTAGGCCCTAAATATCCTAGTGATCTTTGCCCAAATGCTGTATTCATCCTTGGTACTTCTTGGTTGTAACGTTCTCTTATTCTAGTATTATGGCTATGATTTATGATATGGTTCCTATTTTGATGTTTTTTCATATACCCTAATAACAACAATATATACAATTGCCTAACGCTGAGTACTCTATTTTCTATGAATAATTCTACAGTTGGAAACCGGATTTCCCTGTTTCCCATTATTTTCAAAATGCGTTTTTGAGTTTTAAATAATGGATCTATAAAACTGAAGTTAGCTGCACCCCAAACTAACAAACCGTACCTTAAAAGAGATTCAACTAATGTTAAGTATACAGTTTTTAACATTTCTTTGTCTATGATACGCCTTAATTGATAGAATTTGTATATAAGCTTCCTTATTTTGGCAGTTATGTGCTTGTTCCATTTCAATGAATCATCTACTATTATTCCTAAATACTTTATATTGTCAGATCGTTCTATTAGTGGGCAATTACAATTAGTGTTACTATTTCTATCATAATTATTATGAAGCTTCATTGTTGTCATGTGTGGTTTTTTGCTATTTGTTAAAGAAAAAGCTAAAAATTTTGTTTTTTCTGAATTTAATGACAATAAATTATTTCTTAACCAACTAGTGATTTTTGTTAGTTCTATCTCTGCTGTTTGGAACACTTCTTCCCAGTTTTTTCCTTGAAAAAGGAGTGCTGTATAAAAATGTAGTAATGAAAGTAAGTGCATAGTGGTAGATTATCAGTGAATTTTGTAATATATCAAGCCATGGCCACAACTGAACAAAAATGTTCGACATACATGTTCGGCAAACATGTTTGTTGAGGAGCTCAGGGACAAACATTTTAAAAAGTTTGGACAATCATTGTTTGTCAAACAAAAAATTACTGTTTCACCAAACATTTTTAGTGTTGTCAGCTGTAGAACATGAAACCGGTTCTCCTCACAAATATTTTGTTTGATGACAAGTCCACACTGGCCCCAGGCAAACATTGTTTGTCAAACGTGATGAAATTTGTCCAAACTGTTCCAACAAACATGTTTGTCGATCATTTTTGCAGTGTGGACACGGCTTTAGATAAAATATATTAGATTATATGGAATCATTATGAGGGTATTAAGCCAGTTCCATACACTTGTGGACATAATATTTTTTTCCGTACTTATAAATTCTACTAGATCAAACAGATGATGTTTGTCAAGTTCTGTTGAATCTAATAAAATTCATAAGGACGGCAAAAATTTGGAAAACCAAAAATCGATGAGTGTGTAGCTATCCTTTAGTGGACTAACTAGTAGCTCTGTGAATAAATGGCCTCGCGCTGTTAAAACTATCACAGTCTTCTCTCATGGAATCCCGTTAGAAACTGAGTATAAAATTATGAGAAAATGTTTCACATTTTTCACCTATGCTGTAATTTACATGGAAAATTTCGACACAAAAACATCTCGATTTTCTCCCAGTGAAGCCAAGCACACACACGACGATTTTTTTTCGTACGATTGTTCGCCGTCCTTATAAATTCTTCCACATTAAACAGATTATTTCAAAAAAATTATGTTTGTCAGGTTCTTTTTAATTTCATATAATTCATAAGGACGGCAAAATATCGTACGAACAAAAATCGATATTTTATACGAAGCCATAGCGGCCAGCCAGTCTACAGATGGAAATTAATGAGATATTGCATTTATTCAAATGCTAATTGATTAATTATTATTATAATTGAATGAAAATCCAAATTGATCATTTCTGACCGGAAATTAGGAGGTACTGGGTTCGATTCCCGGGCTGACAGATAATTTTTGGATAGTAGCGCTCATCGAATTTCCATCTAGCTGTTTACCCTGTTGTCAATTTTTGCAGTAGCAGAAGTCTTCGGTGTGATTTACAGCATTCAATTTGGATTTTTGTTTGATAATAATAATAAATTCATTAGCATTTGAATAATTGCAATATCTCTGTAATTTCCATCTTTAGACTGGCTGGCCGCTATGGCTTCGTTTCAAACATTGAATTTTGTTCGTCTGTAAAAATCGATGTGGGTGTACGGAGCTCAAGTGCATAGTAGGATATTCAGTTCTACATAGTAATATTAGTGAATTTTGTAATATATGATCAAATATATTTGATTAAATAAAACCAGTATAGGGTATTAGTGCTCTTTCAACTAGTAGCTCTGTGAATAATAGGCCTCGCGCAGTTAAATCTATCACAGCCTTCTCTAATGGAATGCCTTTAAAAAGTGAATGAAATTTTTTTTACATTTTCCATGGACGAATAGGAAATAGTTATTTGTGCAACTAGAGCGCAAAGTGGAAGTTGCTGCACCGAAAGAAACGTTTACACACGAGTCGTAGGCGAGGGCGGAATGGTTTCTTGAGTGCAGCAGAGGAACTTTGCTCACGTATTTCACATTAAATTTTTCCTACAGTTACCATTGAATATGAGAAGTGGTTGATTAATTTTTTTATTATTAACAACATTTATTTATTTTGAACTTGATAATCCAATTGAAAATTAATAATCGATAATTTATTCAAATTGAAAATCAATTTGAAAATTTCAATAATTTTGAGTAAATCTAAATTTCTGAATAATTTTCCAACCAATCAATTTATGAATGAAAAAAAAATATTATTTGAAATAATGAATCAGCTGTATAATAATATTCAGCTCATATAATATAACATCAGCTTATAATACTGTATAGTAAATTAATAATATTCAAAATGTAAGTTATAATTCAAAGAGTTCTAATTTTTATTTATTTGAAAATCAGAAAAAATATAGATAGAACAAATTTGCATCCAAAATACACGTCAACAATGTCAACAGCTGATTGGGATGGCTGCAAGATAATATGCAAAGTAATACTTTGCACACTAGAGCGGAAAAGTGATTCTTTGCAGCCTGCAATCAGTGCAGAAATGGTCACTTTTCAAAGTATCTGTAGGAAAAATAAGTTTTGGCACAAACACATCTCGATTTTCTCTTAGAAACTGGTAAGTTGTAGCCATTAAATACATAATACTGTATAAGGAATTTTATACTTCTTGATTGATGTTTGATAACATTTTCTGTGTGGAAAATACCATCGACAAAGATTTCAGCACCCAAATTGATGTATCCTGACTTGAGAACCATAATAATTTATACATCCAATTGTGGGGATTATTAATGGTTTGTAGCGTTCCTGACGCCAAGAAAACTATCAATTAAACTGATCCATTAATCACTGCACCCCCACACCCTCTATTCAATACCTTCAACCCTAGGAACTTCTTCTTTCCTTCCCTTTCATGCGCAGCAAAATTAAACTACTTCTCACCGCACGCTTTCTCCTTTTTTCTCCTTCTTTGTTTTCATTTCTTCTCTTTTTTCACTTCCTATTACCCCCTCCACATCCTACTCTTTCCTTACAACACCTACCCTCCTTCTCAGCAAAATCCTTATGCTCCTGCTCCTCTTCCTCTTCAACCTCCTCCTCCTCCTCCTCCTCCTCATCCTCCTCCTCCTCCTTCTCCACCTCCTCCTCTTCCTACTCATCCTCATCCTCCTCATACTCAACCTCCTTCTACTCCTCCTCTTTTTCTTATGCACTTTCAATGTTATTTTCATATCCTGCAAAAGGACGAAGGAGTGAGTCAATTTTAGTAGTGAGTCCTACTCCTTCTTCTTTTTTTTTCTCCTCCTTCGACTCTTTTTACTCCCCCTATCATCATCCTTCTCGTTTTCCTCTACATCTTACTCGGACATACACAAGTTGCGCCCAGCGGTCAAATAGGAGTGATACATGGCTCCCTTACACAAGTACACTGTTCACGTAGTGACGTCATCAATGCCAGTCCCACTATTTGTCCCGCTCTCACTCTCTCTCTCTGTCGAAGAGATAACGGTATAAAATATATGCTTTTCGATTCTTTTCGAGTCTAAGTACAGGCCACAGTGCCCATGTAGGCTCATTCCGTATATACAGTCTATAATGTTTAATGTTACTTTATTTGAGTGTCAGCTGAGCTTTAGTGTTCAGAAGATTGCGTTTCTTCCGTAGTTTCAAATTTTCTCAAATAACTCAATAATATCGGAGGACCGAGCTTCGCTCGTTATTTTTATTTATTGATAAACAGAACACAATTCTCTGAAATGATCGTGTTTTTACTTCACAGCTGGCTTTATGTCATCTTATGTATTTCGGGTATGCGATATTTTAATTTTTCAGATACTCACTCGCTGACTCACTATTTTACTATCCACAGCTGTTTCAGCCAAGGATGAATTATTCTTTTCATGTCCTTCAGCGAGCTTTCCCAAGGATGAGACCTAGTGCAATTGAATTTTTATATCATAGACCTACTATGTTCCAAATTTTGTGAAAATCGTTATAGCCGTTTTCGAGATCCGTTGAACATAAATAGCTAGATAGATATAAATATAAATAACCAGATATAAAAATACAAAAATTTCTCGTTTAATATAATAGGATATCGTTCCAAGTAGAAATTGAGTGGAATTATCGTAATTGATACATTAATCCAAATCATCTAAATTAGAGTGATCCGTGGTCTAGTGGATAGAGTGCCTGCGTAGCAGCATAGAGATCCCGGATTCAAACCCTCTAAATACCAAAACGTTTTTCAACCAGATCACTCCCGTGTTATCGGATGGGCACTACAGACGGTCCCGGCTGAAGTATGACAGTCGTAAGGCCCATTGACGGCTTAAATTATATATTCAGGCGGTGGGACCTTCCCGCAAGGTACTCCCCACCAACAAAAGCCATACGAGTTTACTATCTAAATTAGAAATGTATGGTGTTCATGTTTATTTTCGACTGAAATTGTATACAAATTGTACACGTGGAAAACTAACTTTATCTTTGCTGACTGTGTCACCTAAATTTGGAAGAAAAGTAGCACAAGTACTACCTTATTATATTTTATCTACCAATGTTATTACATCTGTGTCATTTGTATTGTAAATGGATAGATAAATTGATATCATTAGGCTTTAATTGATTGATTATAATCAATCTTCAGGGTTGATAATGATAATTAAACTATTATTGACGGAGTTAACCACTTTATTGACTGGAGCAATTTTACATCAAAAGGGACTACACCCTTTGTACCAATTAAAGTAATTCTATTAAGGTTCAACCACATAAAATACTGATTGAGCCCGCTTTGAGAGCCGTAGTCACAACAAATTGCGATGATAGGTAGTGAAATAGCTCGGGAATACTTGGAAATATCACCACGATGCCGCTTTTCCTCAACATCTGACATGTCTTTGTGGCTCGCCAGCCACATATTACCTCCGGTGTGACAATATTTTTCTCGGTTTAATTTTCAGATGGGAGAGTCGTTTCTATTATAATTTATTGACAAATCGTCTTCCCTCTCTCATAGAAACGAACCCCTGTTGCTGTGAGGGAGGTGACATGAGAGCAATCACAGCATTTTCCGTTCTTGCTCTCTCTGCAAATGACAGCTGCCAAATGATACCGCTTTTCCCCTTACGATTTTCGAATTCACCATTCAGTAACTACATGAGCACAGTGTGGTACTGAAAGAGCGAAAAGTGAATGACAGTTTCAATATTGTATCGAAGAGGAAGTGTGAAAAGATTAAATAATTGATTTAATTAATTACTAGCAGATAACCCGTGCTCCAAAACGGTCTAGTTAAAGACTTTAGGAGATATTCACATTATCAATCAGCACCTTGCAAATCAGAAATGAAATACATGGGTGGTATGGATTAATAATGTGAATATCATCAAAATGGTTCGAGATATTGATATATGGTTTCCGTCATTCATTTTTTCTTAAAATTCTCTATCGAAATCATGTATCGCATGACCACCCTCCTATTTTAAAAAATGAAGTTACATCCAAGATGTCGGACCAGATTTCCAAAGTCATTGTAAAGTAGTTTTTTTCAATTTGAGTAGGATCCCCCAATCACACCCACCGTCAATTTACTTTCGTGTATGAGATATTAAGCCGTTCTCGGACTTTTCACCCACTCTGTATGTACTACTCAATACTGTGACCATACTGTAACATTAATTGGTTCTGACCTCCAGATAAGATGGGTAGATGAGGCTGCTTGCTGAGCCAGGTTTTCAGTTGAGTTATGTCCTCTTTCATACCAGTCTCCGTCATGCCATACTCTTTGTAAACTGCCGATTTGCCAGCAGGGTTCGGCTCAATTACCTCTGCACCGTACATCTGTAAATAAAATATTCATTTAACTATTCAATTTCACAAAATAAATCGAGAAAAGTATTACCTTCAAATGAATTGTGGGATAATATATAATAGGTTATCTATAATAATAATATAACTTACTATAGTACGTAACTTACTAATAGTGAGTAGGTTTGTGATTTTGTATTCCAATTTTTCAAATAAGTGTAATATTTCTAAAGATTTCTATTGATTGTGATACATTCTGTGATTCATTTAGAGCCGTTTGCACAGTGTAAGTACAAGCTAAAGCTTAAACAAAATCTGGATTTTTTTTTGTTTAAACTAAAATTCCGTTTGCACAGTATCAGTTTAAACTCTGTATTGAGTTTAAACTCTGGAAAAGTTTAAACCTCCAAAGCAGGAGGTTTAAATCGAATAATTTGGATTAACTTGACATCTGTGAAGATTTGATGGGGAAACAGCTGTTGGTAAATTATTTTTCGATGTTTGTTTTTATTGCTTCTGTAGACGATAATAATTTAATTATTTAGGTTATAACGCTATTGTTTCTCTATGGTTATAGTGGATCATTATCATTTGAATGTAAAAATAATATTATAGAAATTGATAAGAGTTTCTAATGCGATTGATAAAGATGACTGAGAAAAATTGAGCAAATAACGAATAATTTAAATTTCTGGGATGATAGAAAAGTTTTTTAACGATTTTGCTTGAGTAAAGAAACTGCCAATTTAGTATTTGATTGAATAAATCACATGATATAAATTAAGACAATATTTATGTAGGCCCACAGTGGTCTTTGATTAGAAAACATGTTTTTAATAATACATAACTGAGATATTTTGCTTTCGAGAGATTTCTAATAAACGAGGAAGACCGTAGTAGATTCAAGCGTAACAAAATAATTTTTTTATCTTACATTCTAAAATATATTTTTCGGTGCCAACTAAACATAAGTTTTTAAAGAATTTCTTGATCGCTTTTTACTTTTATTACCGTACAGCTTACAGCTCTGTGGATTTTGAACAACAAAATAGTAGCTACATAACCTCAATTTACTAATGGTTTGTAAACAAATAAATTTCCTGTAAAAATCAGCTTTCCTGATATTATAAACGATGACATTTCATTACCAACTTAACGCTAAACTAGTTTAACTTAAACTGGATTAGTAAATCGACTGAGAAAACCGATTAAAGTTTAAACTTTCAGATTAACTTAAACGAGTTTAGCAATCTATACTGTGCAAACGGCCCTTAAAGTATTATGTAACCTTCAAAATTCAAAATCTTCATTATTCCGGGATCAAAAATCAAGTGACGGAGCAGTGTGTGATATCATAACCTCAAACCTTGGACAACATTAACTTCTTATCAAAATTTTTGGACGGAAATAGTACAGGCTCAGCCTATTTTTTCCTCCAATGTCATAATTATATTATGATTGTAGTATTCTGTACAATGAATAAATGAATATTATATTATAATGAAGAAAAGATCTGGCTTATACACGTACGGGATATGAAATACACGGATGACGCATCATCACATCTGTCCTACTGAACTGATTAACTTTAAATTTTTCATATAGATTCTTAATTCATCGAAGATGTGTATAGGCCTATTTTCAATTTTTCAAGATTTCAGTTTGTCAAGTTTTTAATTGGACCCATGCGGAGCATGATCACCTACTAGTCCATAATATAAGAAGGAAATAATTAGCTTATTAATGTACCGGATAGGAAATTCACGAATGACGCATCATCACATTTGAACTGCTAAACTGATTAACTTTAAAATTTGCAAATAGATTATTAATTCACCGAGGATGGTTACTGGCCTATTCCAATTTTTTCATATTTCAGTACATTAACTTTCCAGTTTGTCAAGTGATTTGAACAGACCCTCGTGGAGCCCGAGGGGACCCTGCTGGTCTATAATATAATAAAGGAAAAAAATAGCTTATACATGTACGGGATGGGAAATTCACGAATGACGCATCATCACGTCTCAACTATTGGACTGATTAATTGAGATATTGCATATATTAATTAATTATTTACCGAGGATGGTTATATGTATATTTTAAATTCTTCAAAATTTCAGTTTGTCAAGTTTTTAATTAGACCCATGTGGAGCACGGGTTACCTACTAGTCCATAATATAAGAAGGAAATAATTAGCTCATTAATGTACCGAATAGGAAATTCACGAATGACACATCATCACGTCTGAACTACAGGACTGATAAACTTGAAATATTGCATATTGATTATTTATTTAACGAGGATGATTATATGAATATTTTGAATATTTTAAATCCTTCAAGATTTCAGTAGGTCAAGTTTTCAATTAGAACCTTGCGGTACATGGGTTACCTACTAGTAGGTTATAAAAAATTGAAATATCATAGTGGCGTATATTGAATCAATTTCATATCCATCAAAAATTATCTTCAGTCAATAACCAATCGAGTGACATATATTATTTCATCATACCATTTACTCATGCTTCAACAATCTAATTTTGTCTAAAGCTACTTCTTCAAGTTTCAAGATGACGTCAGAAAAATATACTCCCATTCGGCATTCACAGCCTGTTATGGGTGGTGCAAACTTTCAAAATAATTCAATTCAAATCAAATTCATTTGCCAAAATTTCCAATACAAATATAAATAATGCAACAATGCACATTTTATAAATATACAAGTAATAAATTAATATCATGCTCTTAGGAGAAATATAATTGAGATTGAAATGATTGTATAGGTATAATATTTTCCGAAATGTTTGCAAAAGTTGTGTGTAATTTTTGATATTGTTCATTAATTACTAATTCATTGATTACTGTGCAAAATCTCAAACAACTACCGACACTTATAAGCTGCCCAGTTTCAAATTTTGAATATTCAGTGTTCTTGTGTACCCCTGCCGCATTTAATAAAAATATGAATCTACTTTAACATCATGTTCATAAAAGTATTTCCACGTAGGATCCTGATGCAGTAATAACTTTTCCCTGTAATCGCTGCCTTTAAACCAGTAAAAGAATGAAAATAATGGAACCAGTATGAAAGACAATTTATATGAGAAAACAACTACTGTAGTTTGATATTTATAAGTGGGTATAATTTCATCTCCCAAATGTTTCAAAAGTACATAATGCTCGTTGTGAATTTCAGAGTTCGTGTTTCAAGTGGAAATAACACAACTCAAGTTCAAGACTTTACAATGATAAGATAAACGGTAACAACTCAAAAGTAGTACTGAAGTGGCTTCAAAACTCATATTTCCTGTTGTTTTTCCTAACTGAATGTCAATATTTTCTTTGTTGGCTGATAGATTTGAGTTACGTTCTGCTGAAGTGAGATTCGCGTTCTAAATTCAAATTATTTCGTTAAACAAACGCATTCGTGAGGTTTATTTTCCTACATTCTACAACAACTGCAGGCTATAACTGTTCAACTGTGATATGTCATACCTGTATAACTGATCTGATATAGGATATTTTTGATACTTTATTGTCAATAATGATTCATAATCGGTATAATAATTATTATTGACTGAGCGAAGTGAGATCTATTTTTCAACTCGGATTTTCTTTTGACTGTATGTAAAGTGATGTATACACAAGGTTTTTTGAAATTTTGCATTTTAAGTATGAATATCGGGGCACCGAGCTTCGCTCGTTATTATTATTTATTGATAAACATAACACAATTCTCTAAAATGATCGTGTTCATATTTCACAGCTGGCAGCTTTATGTCATCTTATGAATTTCGGGGATGCGATATTTTGATTTTTCACATACTCACTCGCTCACTCACTTTTTTTCTATCCACAGCTGTTTCAGCCAAGGATGAATTATCCTTTTAATGTCGTTCAGCGAGTTCTCCCAAGAATGAGACCTAGTGCAATCGGATTTTTATATCATAAACCTACTATGTTCCAAATTTCGAGAAAATCGTTAGAGCCGTTTTCGAGATCCGTTTAACGTAAATAACCAGAAATAAATATAAATATAAAAATAGGATATAAAAATGAAAGGAATTCCTACATACTCCGATATCACTATATTTATATCATCTACTCTGATTAATCAGGACTATAGGATTAATCAGACTATAGAATATTCATAATCAATAAGCTGACAAGTGGATTATTCATTGCATGCAATACACAGATGTCTGGAGAAGCCGTGTCTATTTCTATAAGGTCTATAGTACCAATCAAAGACCTTAAAGAGGTATGCATCTATAAGGTCTTTGGTTTCAATATTTTGTTTTCAAGTCATGGTTTTATTATGCGTGCCCATCAGTATCGATATTCATTTGGAAAAAAAATTTATAAGGTGATTGAAAATAATTAAATGAACTGAATAATGCTGAAGAAATAATAATATTTTTGATTGTGAAAAATAATTTTAATCTGATGGAAAGATTATTACGGAACTGGATGAATTATATCATATGGAATACAAATTCAAACGTGAACTGAGCTTGTTAACATTTCAAACAGGTGAAATCAGATACTTGTGGATGAGAAAATTGCGTGAGATTTACTGTTTACAGAACTACTAGTATATACAGTAGTAAGGCCCGTATGCAGATACTCGGTTGAAACGGAGAAATGTCAGCTGTTCGTTTAAACCCCATATGAAACACATTTATTTATTTATTTATTAGGTTAGCAAAAACTCTTATACAAGGATCAGAAAAGAAAAAACAGGCTAAAACAGGCCCAAAACTTTTCCAATTTCCTGATTGAGTTTTAAATAGTCCAAATAATATAGTTTATGTCCATTCCAAATTCTACTCCAAATCACAATCTAAAATATAAATTAGAATAAAACAAACAAATTTGAATAGATTAATAATAAAAGTTAATTATGATAAATGCAACCATATCTAGAAGTAAACTTGGTTTAGCGTTGAACGTAGTGTTAGCATATGGCCATTTTAAAATCAAATCATAATTAAGTATTGAATTGCCAGGTTCACTTAATATCGGGGCACCGAGCTTCGCTCGTTATTTATTTATTGATGAACGGAAATTCTTCATATGATTGGGGAAGGACTAACAGGCACAGCCTAAAACTGTTTCTTCCCCGAATTTTGATTCATAAACCATAAATGGTCCTAAAGATGGGTTATG
This sequence comes from Nilaparvata lugens, assembly GCF_014356525.2. NCBI lineage: Eukaryota > Metazoa > Arthropoda > Insecta > Hemiptera > Delphacidae > Nilaparvata > Nilaparvata lugens. The sequence goes on from NC_052512.1 coordinate 36,168,504, forward strand.
TTCCATACACTCGAATTCAGGTCCAATTTTCAGTCCAAATATTTGAAAACAGAAAAGTTCTAATTTAGATTGTTCACAAACCAAATTGAATAGAAAAATAACACTCACTAATCACTTGAAATTGTGAAATAATGATTAACTTTGAATATTATGATACACCATGTCATGTCAAAAAAATCAGATTATTTTGATCCAGTCTATTAAACTTTCTAGATTTCTCGAGAGATACGGTAAGCTGATTGATAACACAGCAGATCTCCCACACAGGCACATGCATCTTCTGTTATCGACAGACGTCGAAATTATCTGTTTTCCAAGGATGAATTATCCTTTTAGTGTCGTTCAGCGAGTTTTCCCAAGGATGAGACCTAGTGCAATCGAATTTTTATATCATAAAACTACTATGTTCCAAATTCCGTGAAAATCGTTAGAGCCGTTTTCGAGATCCGTTAGACATACATAAGCAGAAAACCAGATAACTAGATATCCAGTTATCCAGATATCCAGATAACCATATAACCATATACTCGCTTAATATAATAGGATAGATAACCTATTATATATTATCTCACAATTCGTTTGAAGGTAAATTTATTAATATCCTTTTCATGTCCTTCAGCGAGCTTCCCCAAGGATGAGACCTAGTGCAATCGAATTTTTATATCATAAACCTACTATGTTCCAAATTTCGTGAAAAACGTTAGAGCCGTTTTCGAAATCCGTTGAACATAAATAACCATAAATAAATATGAATAATAATCAAACATGGAAATATATACGGATATACATAAATTGCACGCTTAATATAATAGGATAATCCAGTCCGATGTATGAAAATCTATAGAAAGGATGAATAAGTTTCTCATGTCATCAACTGTAATCGGGGAGCTATTATTCTGTAGATAATTCACCAGATTACTATACCATTGGTATAATACTATATTAACAAAGAATGTTTTCTAACAATGTATTAACGACTGACCAAATGTAGCTTCCTTTTGTAGCTGGCTGGCTTCCCTAATGGGTTGACAGATTATTATCTTTCCATCATTACATTTATGACTTTAGCGTGATATTTCTGTTCATTGTTGGTTCGCAAATAAATGTGTTTGTTGCTCTCAAGGTTGTTTGGGCTATTCATTGGCCTAATGTTGTTTTGCTGCGCTGCTCCCCGAAAAGTACAGTTGGAAACACCAACTCATGCACTTTAATGTGACAGAAATCAATATGATAATGATATTAATGATGATTAGGATTATAAGAAGAGAGCTTCCCTACATCTACAAGATCAACGCAATAGTTAATTTCATCAATCAAAAATTCTTTATTGGTTTTTCAAAACAAAAAATCTGGTGTGGTACACTCACACAACTTTCCTTGCTCATTGAACTGTAAGCCTCTTTTGTTAGACGCAACTACGATCAAACTACTTTATAATATGTGTATATATAATTATTGTTTTCAGAGTACTTTTTCCTTTGTGTAAATTGTGAAATTCGATGATTTTTTCAAAATTCGTCAAAACAGCTGTTCTACAGATGAAATATCTCGACTATGACTGTGTTCTTTTTATAAACTGCTCTACCTACTTACCTCATGCACGAGGAGGTTACAAAGTTCATTTCTCAATGATGAGGTGGACCCCCCATTAGCTTCCCAGGAAAAAGACTCATGCCAGTTGATAGAGCTGATGAATACCAATTCGGGGTATGAATTTGAAAAAATCGGTCAAGTAATTTTTGAGAAAATCGTGAAAAACATGGTTTTTTAGTAATTATCTGCCATTTTTCTCAAGAATATTACAGAGCTCCTGCAATTTTCCCAAAAATGAGACTCATGTCAGTTGATAGGGCTTATGAATAGCTATATATGGTATGAATTTGAAGAAAATCGTTGAAGCAGTTTTCGAGAAAACCATGAAAAACATGGTTTTTCAGTCATTATCCACCATTTTTTTTCAAGAATATTACGGAGCTCCTGGAATTTTCCCAGTAATGAGACTCATGTCAGTTGATAGGGCTTATAAATGGCTATCCATGGTATGAATTTGAAGAAAATCGTTAGAGCCGTTTTTTAGAAAAACGTGGAAAACATGGTTTTTTAGTAATCATCCGCCATTTTTTCCGCCATCTTGAATTGAATTCTATTGAATTTCTTATTGTCGGATCCTTATTGTAAAAGGACCTTGAGTTTAAAATTTCAAGTCAATCGGTTAATAAGGAATGGAGTTATCGTGTTCACACACATACACACACACACACACACACACACACACACACCACACACACACCACACACACACACATACACACACATATACACACACACACATACACACATACATACACACACACACAGACCAACACCCAAAAATCATGTTTTTGGACTCAGGGGACCTTGAAACGTATAGAAAACTTGAAATTAGGGTACCGGTACCTTAATTTTTTTGGAAAGCAATACTTCCCAAACCTATGGTAATAGGGCAAGAAAAGTAAAAATATACAAAAAACAATACTTTTAGCAAAAAATATCTATAAGAGAGAGACCAATCACCTTCAAGGGAAATCCTGTGCGCTGGTGAGAGTTGCTAATACAATTGGATCGGTCTGAAGAGAAAGGGAACCTGTCAAAAATCAGAATTTTTCAGGGGAGAGAAAAAACTAAATACAGATAAAAGTATTGATAATTCCAAGATTGTTTTTGTCATTAGGATGCAAACTCTTTTAAGACAACAATTCTAATCCAGTATAAGCATTTATATAAGATTCACCCCTTAAAATTGAGTTTTTTGTTAACTTCCTATTACTCATGATGATATCATAAATTTATTATGACTCTTCAACTTTTACAATGAACACCTCAACCGAAAGCAATCTAACCTCAAAGCAACGCGTGAATCAAAGGTAACCTAAAGCTGCGTACACATATACGCGCTTCCAACCCGCACCGAGCACGCTCCGCCCTCGTTCCACCATCGAACCACAGTCGCTCCACCCACGCACCCATCATGAACGTTACGGAAGATGTTAGCTCTTCTCGCGTTCCCCGGTCGAACCACTGTTGCTCCCCGGTCGATCATCAATCGCTCTGCTGGAGTGACGTTCGGTTGCGGAGCAGAGCGAAAGTCTGTACGCACCTTGACAATAGCATAAAAATCACAACTGACAAACAGCTGATTTTCGAATGTTCGGCGTTGAAAGGGAACATGTGTGTCATGACTATAGTGAGGTCCACGTTATAATGTCTGTGGATAAAGATAGAAGAACAGCGTTGCCTGTTCTCGGCCTTAATTAATTATATTTATACAATGTCAAAAACAGATTTGGCATCGTTGCGGAGCTAGAAGAAGATAGTAGTACCTGCTTTGTCGATTGTTAGACAAGGATAGCAACATCAAAGTTAATCAAATACTGTCATTATAACGTGGGACCTCACTATAGTTCCCTTTCACTCCAGTACAGCAAAAATACGATATCTGTTTCTGGTATAAAGAGAATGCTGACATGTCCCCTTTCAACTCAAAACGATGTATCCCACAGAAAACAACTCATTTCAACCATAAAAAAAATGAAACATTTTGACATGTTCCCTTTCTCCTCAGGCCGATTCAATTCAATACGAGTCATTAAGAACTTACAAAAGATGAAATAAGAAATTATAGAATATAATAATAAAAGAAAATGAATTTCAAAATTGTTTGCTTTTAACTGGATTGTTTGATAACTGCGATCTAGATGGAATGAGAATATCACTGGTCAAAATTAGTCCTTTTCCTTGCTAGTTGCATGTAGTATACTTTGCTATAATGATAATTCTTCCTCTGTGAATTATACCTAATTAAATTTAACCGGCATAATTGGAGCGTGGCGGGGAAAAATATGGATTTAAAATAAGACTTAATAAATTGTACACTCTCAAAGGAATAATCACGAAGAGAGAGACTTTAATTGAACTAAATAATTGCCTCCATAATACTCATACATTAGGAGAGAGGAAGAGAAGGAGAGATTGATTGATTGATTGATCATTTGCCTTTATTTATTTGGGAGAGAGTGGGAGAGAGATATTTGATATTTAATTAATTCGTCTCACATTGCCAGGTCTGACGAGACATATGGCAAACACTTATAAAATTAAAAAAAAAATTTAACACTTCTGAGTTTAAATACAATACCTAGTGGAAAATATTAGTGGAAATAAATACAGATGATGAAACTAATGTAGGCTAATTTATTGGACGATGGGCAGAATTCACAGGCAAGTAGGAAATTTGAAAGGTACAAGTGGGAGGATATTAAGGCTTCGATGGGAAAGGATGTAGAATATGGAGGTTTATGGATATAAAGGAATCCGGATTTTCGGTGGGGTTCTACAACTCTATAACAGAGAAATTGATTGATTGATTGATTGATTGATTGATTGATTGATAAATAAAATAATTTATGTAGATTACAATATATACTGGCTTATACACTTATATACAATAGCTTACAATACAGCAAAATTATAGATGAATTTACATAATATAGACTAAGAAAATAATTACTGAACTGTAGAGAGAGAGAGAAAGAGAAAGAAAGAAAGAGAGAGAGTTAGAGAGAGTGATTGGATTAGATTAGATAAGATTAGATTAGATCTCTTTATTTATGTATGTTACAATAATAATAATTACTGGCTTATACACTAATTTACATTAAATGACGGTAATGCTAGTTATTCAACGAATTTCACAAAGTATAAATAATTGATCAATGAGAATAATAATATAGAATGCAATTAGAATAACGATAATATAATAATGTGATGTAACTTCATAAATCGGCGGTGTTTCAACAAATAATTGTCGATTCTCTTAGAAGGATATAAAATAATATCCTTCCCATAAACACACGAACGGGAAGAGAGTGAGAGAGAGGGGGTTGGATGATTGATTATTTGCCTTTACTCAGAGGCAGATTATTCGAGGCCTTTATTCAGAGGCTTTATTTATTTGGGAGAGAGAGAGAGAGTAGGAAGAGAGAGAAAAATGATGAATTAATTGATTCATCTCTCAAATATGAGAAAAGCTAAAGACTTTTTTTCTCACCCATATTCACAGAGAAAGATACTATAGTGAGGTCCACGTTATAATGTCAATGGAGAAAGATAGGAGAACAGCGTTGCCAATCCTCACTGTCCTGTCAATGCCTTCTTGACGGTGACTGATACACGTTTATTAATTATTCATTCTCATGTAAATAATCAATTATTTTTCATCAAGCAAGGAATTATATTTTTCAATAATTTCATAATGAATTTTCATAATAAGGATGGAATATTTTGTTAATTAATTATTAATTCTACATTGTTAAAGACGATCTGGCAACAAAGCAAATCGAGAGAGAGATAGCGCCATCCGCTTTGTTGAATGATAGACAAGGATAGTAATACCATTGCTAATCAAACACTGCCATTATAACGTGGACCTCACTATAGTTTACATAGCTAGAGCAGAAAATTTTAACAATAACTCTTTAATACGTCCCCGTAATAAAAAACTTAGTGAATGTGTCCAAGTCAAGCCATAACAGTTCAAAGCAAAAAAAAATCTGGTGTGGCGCACTCACACAACTTTCCTTGCCGTTATGAAAATTTATCACCTGACGCTAGTGTTCACGCGCATCTCAAGTCTACTATATTCAAAGATCCAAGCCAGCTGGTGACAGGACAATTACGCTGGAGACACACGAAGTCTGCTATCTCTTTACAGTGAATGATTTAATAGAATCAAAAGTTGCCAACAGTTTGCAATTGAAATAATTACATTTTCTCGAATTTCGA
>NC_052512.1:36179322-36249023 GCF_014356525.2 Nilaparvata lugens
ATATAAACATAAATTTCATAATATTGATCAAATGTCTGGTTGAGGTATTGTATTTAGTTGGTTTAATGACTACTCTATTATGCTTCCTCATCTGAGCTTAGACCTTCTAACCTATTTCAAATGTACGTTTTTAAAATAGAAATGCTTCCCATGTTATTTAAATGGAGTTTCTTTCCCTCCCTATGGAGTTTTTCCGTTTTTTAGTACCGAGAGCGAAAAAGTGACACTTTAGTATTATGTTCCAAGGAGTAAAGTAAGCACTTTAGACAGGAGGTGGAGGAAAAATAAATTGACAAGATAGAGGAAATAAGAATCTTAGTCGAATAATAGAAGAATAACGAAAATATATCAATTGAGAATGAAATAATGATAATAATATGAAAGAAACAATAAGGAAGTGAATATTAGTGACGTTGTTATTGCTAGGAAGTGACCAGATTGTCACGGAAGATAATTTGGCAAAAACATGACATGCTATGTCTATTCTTCAAGAGTAGTATAGGGCCTACTACAATTCTAGTGTAAAACAAGTATAGTGTACAGTAGTAAAACTTGAGAAGTTATAGCAGTGCCAACTGATACCAGTATCTTTAATCTTCAAACAGTATACAGTATACTTTAACAGTATCTTTACTCTATGGTAATAGTGTATTATTTTGTGGGCTCACTCAATACTATCAGCAAAGGCAAAAATAAACTTTCTATTGGTGATATTTTCCGAAGTTTTCCGATTTGTATAACAAAAATAAACTTCGATTTGTTCATAAAATAAACTTCCTACTGGTGATATTTTCCAAAGTTTTCCGATTTGTATATCATCAAGCTATCAACATGAAAAAGTTTTCTCAAGAAAACATTTTTTCCGATCATTACTTTTTGAGATATGAGCGCCCAAAGTTTAAATTTTTGGGACAGAACATTTCAAATTCGGTGAGAGATAAATCCATGAAATTCAGAGGATGAATTTTCCAGGGTATTGTTAATTGAAGAAAACAAAGATTTTGTTTTTCATAAGAGAGGTATTCCGTATTGAAATCATGTATCACATGACCACCTTCCTATCTGAAAAAAACAAAGTTGCATTCAAAATGGCGGATTCAAGATGGTGTACCAGATTTTTTAAGTCAAAGTAATGTATTATTTCCAATATGAGTAGGATCCCCAATCACACTCACCTTGAAATCACACTTTCTCATGAGATACCGTACTGAGCCGCTCTCATACTTTTTTCTCCCCTTTCTGCTTTGAATAGTATTGATTAATAATGTGAATATCTTCGAGACGGTTTGATATATCGATATGCGGTTTTCGTCATTCATTTTTCCTTGAAATTTCGTATCGAAATCATTTATTGCATGACCACCTTCCCATTAAAAAAAACAAAGTTGCATTCAAAATGGCGGATTCAAGATGGTGTACCAGATTTTTGAAGTCAAAGTAGAGTATTATTTCCAATATGAGTAGGATCCCTAATCACACCCACCGTCGAATTACCTTTGTGTGTGATATTAAGCCGTTCTCGGAATTTTCACCCACTCTGTATGCAATAGGATCGGTGGAGAATGCTGGGAGGCACGGTTGAAGAGATAAGAATTTAAAACTTGAAATTTGGGACTTGGAAAAAATTATCGAATTCTAATTTTTTATAATTTTGAACATGTGTTATATTATAACATGAGACCACCTTGGAGCGCTGAAGAATAAAGGTCTTCTAGACTTCTCAGCTCAGAAGTACGGTTGAAAAGATAAAAATATCTAAAACTTGGATAAGGACTTCGACTTGGATTGGAAAACTTGGAAAAAAATCGAATTCCCGAAATTTTAAAACTTTGAACATGTGATACATCAAATAATACCGCTTTGGAACGCTCAAAAGAATGAGCCCAATTTGAACCTTATTTAGTTGTAAATCAGCTGATTTTTAGGGTAAAATTCTCGAATAAAGGGCCACCATCTTGAAACTGGGATGAATTTATAAAGTTCAAATATATACGTTTCTGCGCCTTGTTTCAAAGTACTTGTATACCAAATTTTATTCAAATCTGTCCATAATTGCGACTGTAACTGCGGTACAAACAAACAAACGTCGATTGACTTTAATCATAGAATTCGCTTCGCTTATTCAATAGACAGCAGCTTAATTAAACTAAATGGAATTTTCAAAACCCCTGTGAAGTGAAGAATGCACTACTTACTATCAGTAGTAACGATCGTTTCGACCTGTTGTAGATCGTCATCAGTAGTCGATTTTCCAAAAGATGAGTTATTTTTTACCCCGAAATTTATATTCCAACTCCCAAAAATCCAAGTACAATTTTATGTTCAGAATATCAAAATTCTTTTTTCAAGGAAGGTAACTACACAAGTGATAACTACATAACTGATAAACCAGCGAGGTTATCCGGATAAGAAAACGTAGAAAAAATATAGTTGCGAATAATATTGGGTATAATTGCTTTAAGTTTCAGACATGAATGCTCTTCGATTTTTGACTAGACGAGTTCTAAAAAAGAGACCAAGGCCATTGCAATCATGTGCTACTATACTGAAGATAATCACAATGCTCTGCCTAAAGGAAATACGAGTTTGATTTGTTGCTGAGTACAGATATTTGATTCAAGTGTAATTTATCCGATCATATTGAGATTCTTGCTATAAAATGAGCATCTGATCAGCATTAAGTTTCATATCCTTATCACTGTCATAAGAGAGAGCAGATAGCTGTATTCTTTCTCCCACTCTGCACCTTTGTCAAATCTTTTGCTTCTAGCTTCTTCTACCAAGCGAGGTATTTGGACTACCCGAACCCACATTTGTCTATTTTTTGTAGATAATGTTGATGTATTCCATTGAAACGTTGAGTACTTGTTGAAAACATATCACTTTAGTGATTTTATCTTATAAAATCATTTCATTCCTTTTATTTTTTAAATTATTAGCAGATTTATCCTGGGGGTAACTCTATTCCCCCACTTGGTATTCCATGTCATGCAGTTTTTATGTGAATTTCATTCATCATCGGAATACATATAAGATAACTAGCCGTCAGGCTCCGTCTAGCCAGGGGGCTCCGCCCCCTGGACCCCCGACTGGATCGTCAAATAATAAGATCAGCAGGCTCACTTCGCTCGCCTGCATTTTTCATTTGAGCATTTTTATCATATGTTAGGACAATCCAGTCGGGGGTCCAGACTAAACGTCTGGTTAAACGGATATGGCGAGCGAAGCGAGCCTGACGGCTAGTAATATAATATTCCCAGGATTGAAGTAGCAGTGCCCAATCAATTTTTCCGCGATAAATTCATTTAAATCTTCAACTTGGTGCCAACCTAACAAAGTCAACTCAACTTAATGCCAACCTGACAAAATTATTAATTTAGTTGCCAGTTAACAACTGTTACGAAGAGGTACTCTATCTAGATTATAGTTCTATAGTAACATATGATAATGGAGATTTCAATTATAATTAAGAGATTGGGGGAAGAAGAATATACATGCTAAAAGACGAACTTTAAAATTTTAAAAACAACCCTTAGAGTTAGAATATTGCCAAAAGATTTCTTAGTGCGCCTCTAAAGGGCCAACTGAACATACCTACCAAATTTGAACGTTTTTGGTCCGGTAGATTTTTAGTTCTGTGAGTGAGTGAGTGAGTTAGTGAGTCAGTCAGTCAGTCAGTGAGTGAGTGCCATTTCGCTTTTATATATGTATAGATAATTAATGTTCGATTTTTATTCTCCCAACAAACCTGATTCATAATGATCACTTCAAATCTAAATAAGAAAAATTTTCTTCTCTATAACCATAATTCAATTTGGCAACATTCCCCCTTTAATAATATAATAGAATGCTCAATTTTGTTGTCCTGTTAGTTTTTGATTAGAAAAATATCTTTTAATGAAAGAAAATTAATTTTGATAGCTTTTGTAATGCATTTGATCGATGAAATGATGGAAAAAATATTAAATAATTATATAAAACATAAATCTTTTAACCCAGTTACCCAACTTGGTATTTCGTGTTTGTGAAAAAAGTTGGTAGTAGAAGGTTTATATGAGTCATGGAAATATATATTTTGTGGTGAAAATAAAATACCTTTGAGATGGAATTATTTATATCATTTGTAATAATGAAAAATAATCAACATTAGATTAGATATAGCTGAAGTACAGCTATCTCAAAACATAGATAGCTAGCGGTGGAAAACGAAACGTGACAACTATGCCTTCCTATTATTCTCATGGATATACAATCTCACTATAGACTACTGCGAGTGTGATCTATACTACGAAAGGAAAGAACTGGCTTATAAATGTACGAGATAGGAAATTCAGGCATCATCACAACTGAACTACTCTACTGATAAACTAGAAATTTTGCCTATTGATTATTAATATACCGAGAGTCGTTATAGGCCTATTTTCAGTTCAAGTTTTCAGTAGGTCAAATACTTAATTTGTCAATTTTCCAATCAGACCCTTGCAGAGCACGGGTTATCTACTAGTTTATAATACTGTTATGAAGGGCATGGTGTTTTATTAGTGTAGAAACTCGTAACAATTTATATTTTTCTATCCATTGCGAGCATTAGCTAAAATAATATAGGCAATATTACTCAACAATCACTTAACAATGCTATAGCCTACTTCACAATCACTTAATGCTCATATCATTGATCAAGTATTTCGAGTACAAGAGATGATTGATAGTAATCCTTCGATAATTATTTAGTTATAGGTGTACATGAGTAATGTTGAATTCAATACAGTAGACAGTAGAACCTCGATAATCTATCTCCTATTAGAATGTAGACTATGCATGGCCGAAACATTAAAAAGGTCGGGTTATCGAATCAACACTAGAGTTTATTTTTATCAAAATAAAGGCCTACTCCAATGAAATGGCTAAACTAGGAGAAAAAGATGTAGAAAAAAGGGAGAAATAATAATAATAATAATAAGAAGAAGAATATTACAATACTATGTTATTTCAGTTACTTATCGCATGCGTTATTGCACGCAATCAATAGAAATGCAAAATTTCCAAAAACCTTGTTTATACGTCGACGTGCAATTTAAAAAGGAACATACCTGTCAAATTTCATGAAAATCCATTACCGCGTTTCGCCATAGATGCGAAACATAGAAAAATTTAAAGATTTAAACATATAACCATTTAAACATAAAAAGAAATGCCAAACCGTCGACTTGAATCTTAGACCTCACTTCAGTCGGTCAATAATAATAACAACAATATTCTAGTAATCATAATAACTATAGAAATGAGGAAGAAGAGAGATTAGAAAGAGAAATAATAATAATAATAATAATAAGAAGAAGAAGAAGAAGAAGAGGAAGAAGAAGAAGAAGAAGAAGAAGAAGAAGAAAGTGAAGTTGTGATTGGCTTCGACCCGTCGATATGGTTGGATTAAGCGTGGTTCTACTGTAGAATGAGATTATTATTATTATTCATGCTGAGGTCATCGAACCGCAGTAAGTGATTGGCTTGAACATTTCAAGTAGTATGATGCATAATGTAGAGGAAAGATCTAGACGAAAGACCAGGTATTATATAATCAGAGTTGGTCAGTCACCTATAAAGTAGGCCGCCAAAGTACTAGGTGAAAAAGGAGGATGTCTGATAGAGAGAGATTGGAAGTAAGAGAGAGTGAGTGAGAGCTAGAAAGAGAAAGGATAAGAGAGTGAGTGAGTTCTAGAGGAAAACATAAAGTGTACAGGTAAGATGTATTTTTGATGGCGAGAGATAAGTCTGCATTAACGATACATAATTTTAGTTTCATATTCCCTTCGATTATTAGGTAAAATAATTAGAATAATAATATAATAATAATATAGTGTTTGTGTTATCCTATTATATTAAGCGAGCAATTTCTGTATGTCTGTTTATATTTTTATATCTGGTTATCTGGTTATTTATGTTCAACGGATCTCGAAAACGGCTCTAACGATTTTCACGAAATTTGGAATATAGTAGGTTTATGATATAAAAATTCGTTTGCACTAGGTCACATCACTGGGAAAACTCGCTGAAGGACATTGAAAGGATAATTCATCCTTGGAAGAACAGATGATAATTTCGTCGTCTGTCGATAACAGAAGATGCGTGTGCCTGTAGGGTGATCAGCTGTGTAATCATTCAATCAGATTACCGTATCTTGCGAAAAATATTATCTAGAAACTTTAATAGACTCTATCAAAATAATCTGATTCGTTGATATGACATGGTTTATCACTCTAAACTAGAGTATATCATAATATTCAAAGTAAATCATTATTTTACAGTTTTAAGTGATTAGTGAGTGTTATTTTGTTATTCAATTTGGTTTGTAAACAATCTAAATTAGAACTTTTCTGTTTTTGAATACTTTGACTGAAAATTGGACCTGAATTCAAGTGTATGAAACATCACCTACTTTTTGGACCATGTATAGTGTATAAATCAAATTTCGGGGAAGAAACAGTTTTGGGCTGTGCCTGTTTGTCCTTCCCCAATCATTTTGAATAATTGTGTTCTGTTTATCAATAAATAAATAACGAGCGAAGCTCGGTGCCCCGATATTAATTATTATTGAATAATTATTGTTCTCAAAAACTAATCTGAACTTTTATGGTTATATTTCACTTTTTCCAGTTGGAGAATACAAAATTTTATGATTGAGTAGCAGATAATCTTTGCTCGCCAAGGGTCCATTTAAAAACTTGACCTACTGAAATCTTGAAGAATTGGAAGTAGGCCTATAAACATCTTCGGTTAATTAAGAATCTATATTCAAAATCTCAAGTTAATCAGTACGGTAGTTCAGACGTAATGATGCGTCAAACATAATTTTCCTTTCCCGTACGTGTATAAGCCAGTTCTTTTCTTTATCATAGTATAGATTGTCTCCTGTTGTCTCCATAAATAAATAAATAGATTAATCAGCTGTCTGACCCATGAAGTCACTTTCAGTTCTGAGAAGCTCCTCTCAGTCAAATCGAGTGCTATTAAAACTAGTAGTTCTGTGAACAGTAGACCTCGCGCTCAGTAAGTTACATTGACCTGTTGTTATGTTTCCTCAAAAAATGATAAATAATGTATTAATTTAAAATGTCTGGAAAATATCCTAAATAAACACAGAGCTGTCCCATGTAGTTCTGTCCTATCGTACCATGACGTGACGTCCCGGAATGAGAGTGTGAGCGCTGTTATCAGGTCTGGCTGCAACTGCCTACAACGTTGATGGAAAGATGCATTTTTAAGATGTTCGATGTTTTTGAACGGGTACTATTATAGTCCACTAAACAACTGATTTATGATGAATAATTCTGATTTTCACTCTAATATTGGCGTATAAAGGAGGCTCCTTTTTCCTTTTATATTATCCTTGAAATGCAAATGTTTTAAAACCTTGTATATACGTCGACGCGCAATTTAAAAAGGAACATACCTGTCAAATTTCATGAAAATCCATTACCTCGTTTCGCCGTAGATGCGCAACATATAAGCATTTCAACATTAAGAGAAATGCCAAACCGTCGACTTGAATCTTAGACCTCACTTCGCTCGGTCAAAAATAAATTCAATTTGAATTAATAAAAAAATTAATTAATTTTTCGCTTCAAATTAAATTTTATTACAATACTTGAAAACACATTCATATGAATATGTGTGACAAACACTGTATCAACATCAAGAATGAAAAACTTATGATGTACTTCAGTTTGGATCAAAATTTAGTTACCTCAATCCTCTTATAAAGAAGCCCAATGATTTATTGATAATAATAATTAATAATACCTGAGGGTGATAGCTCAGGGATATTAATGCCTAAGCTCTTTAGGCTTGTGCGTGAGAAATAAGTGAGAGGGATGACGATGAGAGATGACGGCTACTTTTTAGGTAGTCGGGACCGACGGCTTATTATCTCCTTCCGAAAGACGGGGAGGCCGTATCTATGTGATTGTACTGTGATCAAAAACTTTTGCCTCGGTAGAGATTCGAGTTCTCTTAAATAATTATTAAACCGGTGCGTTATCACTTACTCCAACGAGCCACCCAAATCAATTATTAAATTTTCATTTCCACCTCAATTCAACAATTGAGTGAAAATCAATATGTATGCATGAAATAAGCATATCTGAAACAATAAAACACAAAAAAGGTCAGCAGTACTTCAAAATAACCAATGACTGCCTTCTCTTGCGAGGGGGCCTTACTTGTCTTACTTGATAGGGATTTTAGGAGGAGGATGGGCACCCCTGTCATCCTGTCATGGATAAAATCAATAGTGACAGATTCAATCACCTATCACTGATAATAATATCGATTATCGATAATCGATAATCTAATATAGATTATCTATTGATAATATCGACAATTTCATGATGAATTTTTATCGATAAATCAAACATTTTTCTCCAATTGAAAATTGAATGTTTTATTACTTTGCTAGAAAATTCAACATCCACTATCAAATAATAGTAGTTCTAGTCATAATAATTTGATCTTCAATCAAAAAACTCATCAATCAATCGATCAAGTTGAACTACTATTCAGTATAGGAAATCCAATCCTATTATCTTTTTCAATGTTAACATGCTCACAAGTCAAAATTAACCAGTATTAACGTGCTAATTTAGAAAATATTGTTCAGTATTTTCGCGAATTTGGAATTTGAATTATCAGTGTCGATTCTAATGAGTTCTTATCAGTTCCGCTACATGCTCCGGTTGCAAGGTATATCATCATTTCAATAATAATTCGTAATCAATATTGTGAAGCCGGTTTTTGAAAATAATCATTCTCGTCTCCATAATGAAGTATTCGTGTGAATAGTTAGTTGATAAGCTTCGAAAATGTTGGGCCTGAAGGCATTACTGAACTTTAAATCCTTGGCATGTTGTTGATACTATTATTTTAGACCAATAATCTGTATCAATTTGAGTATTCACACAAAATTCAAGACCACATTCATCATTATCAGATAAGGGGATAATTTGAATGGTAAGAATTTCATGAGGGCACACAGTTGGGGATGCGATTACCTGACTTTAGGAAGTTACCGAAGTTACTGACTAACGAAGTTACCGCTATAAGAGACATATATATAGTCCAGTCACTATATACATTGGTGCATGCAATTTATATTGTAGTTCTGATTTTTTATACATTATTTGAGTACAAAAGAGAAGTCCACAACCAATTTCTTCATGCAAAATTTCCTTGTGCAAGATACAGAGTGTCCCAAGAACCTCGTATTTTCGGCTAATTTTCCAGTTTTCAGCTATTTCTGCCAAATCTCGTGATCGGGAAGAAAAATTTGCTCTCGTCTTTATTTTAGATTATAAAATTTTGAATCAAATGAGATCATTTGGAACTCTCTATCTCCAATGAGTACTGAGTTATGATTTTTCAAAAATGAGTCAAATTTGAAGAAAAAATCAATTATGATAAATTTTAGTTTTTGATCAACAATTTACCATTCGATTTCCGATTTCTACCATTAGTCCAGTCACTATATACATTGGTGCATGCAATTTATATTGTAGTTCTGATTTTCTAATATATTATTTGGGTACATAAAAGAAGTTCACAACCAATTTCTTCATGCAAAATTTCCTTGTGCTAGATACAGAGTGGCCAAAAAACCTCGTATTTTCGGCTCATTTTCCAGTTTTCAGCTATTTCTGGCAAATCTCTCAATCGGACAGAAAAATTTGCTCCTGCTTTTTTTCGGATCATAAAATTTTGAATAAAATTAGATCATTCGGAACTCTCTATCGCCAATGAGTACTGAGTTATGATTTTTCAAAAATGAGTGACATTTTAAGGAAAAATCAATTTTGATGAATTTCAGTCTTTGATCAACAATATCTTCCGATTATTAACATTTAGGTGTATAATTCATAATCCCTCTGGTCGTATTTTTGTGCTCTACAATCTTAGATCAGGGAGAGCGCTCTATCTCATATAGATTTCCAGGTACACCTGACAACAATGCTCCTTGTATTATGAAAAACACCTAATTTTCAGCTTCAACCATCATCACCAACTACATTGTCCTCATATTGATATTCCGCACAATGACATAAGTTCATGAGATTATGTTCTATGAGAATCACAGAGGTGCGTACAGATATACGCGCCGCGAAAATGAGCAATTCACTTTTAATCAGCTGATTCCCAGCTTTTTATATCTGTATCTTACCGTTTCTGTAGAAATACAGATATAGTCAGCTGACTAAAAGTGAATTACTCATGTTTGCGGCGCGTATATCTGTACGCGCCTTTAGATGCACTTCATTTCAGTATTTCCTAGTGGAGAGAAGCGCTCAAAGACACATCAAGGATCAAAATTTCAAACGTTTGACACAATGCTCAGATTTCATTGTACTACACTCCATTCTTCTCGGCTCGTCAAGGCGGTTCAAAATCATTCATCATAAATCAAATTCGGTCGAAAAATGGAAAATTTATTGTTGAGTGTACTTAAGCCCATTATTCCAGTACCGTACTCAAAAAATAGCCAATTTCTATATTCAAAGCTGATTTTTCTGTTCGATCACGAGATTTGGCAGAAATAACTGAAAACTGGTAAATGAGCCAAAAATACGAGGTTTTTGGGCCACTCTGTATCTAGCACAAGGAAATTGTGCATGAAGAAACTGGTTCTGGACTTTTCTTATGTACCCAAATGATATTTATTGAAAATTCAGAACTACAATATAAATTGCAAGCACACCCCCTTTTTTATGTCTATATTGACTGGACTAATAATGCCATGCCTACTACCTAGTGACCACTTGAAAAGCCGACCCCTCTAATTATGATATGGAAATCACTTCCCCGCAGTCTGCAGCCCACCAAAAACTGTAGCATGGAATGAACAATGCATGTAGGGTGAAGCTATTCTCTGTCTGTGGGTTTACTAATCCATCACAAGATATAGCAATATCTCTCACTGATAAGACCTAGCAATACATTATGTAATAAATTAAGAATCGATCAACATCATCATCATCATGGTCCCTCCAGTTATATACGCACAAACCTAGATAGTATGTGGGCATCACCCTCCAGAACCTAGCTAAATCCCGAGCTTGGAAACCGGCCGTTAATGATGAGTCAACCACTGATTTTTTGTCATTTTCTCACAGTGGTAATTTTCCTATTTATGTTTGAGAAATTCCGATATTTAGAAATTTTATATTCTGGGCTACTATTCTTGAATAATTAAGAGAGAAGTTTAGGAAGGAAGGAAATAGCTTAAGAAAGTCTAAATACAGGATTACATTAATGAGGACGTTTTTCAAAGAAAGTAAGGGTTACTTGTTCATAACGGTCACCATTCCATGGGAGAGACGAGCGCTTGTTACTTATCTGAAATGGAGTGTAGAGTTTTATTTGCAAAACTAATCCTTAATGTTATAATTTTGTTTGAAAGATCTCTATAGTGCGGGTTCCATCAAGAGTATTTTTCCGTCCTTATAGATTCTATAAGATTGAATGGAACTTGACAAACACATATGTTCATTATGTGTATGTTAAACTATGTTCAATCTAATAGAATATATAAGGAAGGAGAAATAATCAATTTGTTAATAGCTTTGGTGTAAACGCAGTTTAAGTATTTTGTTGATAAATTGATGAGACAGTATTAGCAATGACAATTTTGTATGAATAACAGTCATTCTCTGCTCAGTAGAATTAGAAGTAATTCTCAAGTAAAAATTTCATTTCTATAGTTGTCAATGTTGGGCTACATATTTACTCTAAAAAGTCAAAAATAGTAACTTCATGCTAGACTATTAGTGTGGAATGGTACATAGTATATTAACAAATAGGTATTGTAGCGAACACATCATTCTAAATATATACTATAAATATATTATAATTTCCTCTTCTGTTATAATTTTCTATGATTTTGTACTCCAGAGAGAAGTTCAGTTCCCCGATATTTTCTTCTGATTTAGGACTGAAATCACCAAAACGGAAACTTGGTTTGAGGCAGTTAATTCTAAAACAAAAACCAAAGAAATCTGGTGTGACGCACTCACACAACTTTCCTTGCCGTTATGAAAATTGATCAACTGACGCTAGTGTTCCCGCGCATCTCAAGTCTACTATTCAAACATCTAGGCCAGCTGGTGACAGGACAATAACGCTGCAGACACACGAAGTCTGCTATCTCTTCATAGTGGATGATTTAATAGAATCAACAGTTTGCAATTGAAATAATAACATTTTCTCGAATTTCGAGCTTATTTTCAATTCAAGGTGAAAATGTTACTGAGCATTAATTGTAGAAATTTTTATGCTCAATCTTTTCCACTTGAATTTTTTTGTTTAAATTGTATCTGAAGCCTGATAATTATTGGAAATCTAAAATCAAACTTTGCATAGATGAGACGGAGCTCCTGGAATTTTTACAGATATGGGACTAGTAG
This sequence comes from Nilaparvata lugens, assembly GCF_014356525.2. Lineage (NCBI taxonomy): Eukaryota > Metazoa > Arthropoda > Insecta > Hemiptera > Delphacidae > Nilaparvata > Nilaparvata lugens. The sequence continues at coordinate 36,191,769 of NC_052512.1, forward strand.
CAGTTGATAGAGCTTATCAATGACTTTTTTGGGTATAAATTTGATCAAAATCGTTGGAGTCGTTTCCGAGAAAATCGCGAAAAACCCTGTTTTTGACAACATCTCCGCCATTTTAGCCGCCATCTTGAATTGCATTTGATCGAAATTGTTCGTGTCGGATCCTTATAGTGTAAGGACATTAAGTTCCAAATTTTAAGTCATTCCGTTAATTGGAAGATACGATATCGTGTACACAGACGCACATACACTCATACACACACACACACACATACATACAGACCAATACCCAAAAACCACTTTTTTTGACTCAGGGGACCTTGAAACGTATAGAAATTTTGAAATTTGGGTACCTTAATTTTTTTCGGAAAGCAATACTTTCCTTACCTATGGTAATAGGGTAAGGAAAGTAGAATCATATCACGAATCCAAATCAAGATCATCTGACTAAAAGTGAGGTCCACGTTATAATGGCAGTGAAGAAAGATACGACAACAACGTTGTCGATCATCTGTCTTGTCAATGCCCTCTATAGACGGTAGCTGATACAAAAAAAATAGTAATTTTATATTTATTTTTCTATTTAGAATGCAAATGACACTAATATGATAACATCATAGATTTATACAGATTTATTTATGTGATATTAACGTTCATTCTCGTTTAAAATAATCAATTATATTTTATTAAGCTGGAAATTCTGTATTCTGTATTGTTTATGTATTCTTAATAAATAAATTATATTTTTCAATAATTTCATAATGAATTTTTTGAATGAAGATGAAATATTTTGTTAACTAATTATCAATCCTACATTGTTGAAAGACGATCTGGAACAGAGCAAAACGAGAAAGGGATAGCACTATCCGCTTTGTTGAATGATAGACAAGGATAGCAATACCTTTGCTAATAAAACACTGTTATTATAACGTTGAACTCACTATAGAACCAACTGCCGTTCAAACCTAGTTTTCGTTTTTGGTGAATTTGGTCCTTAGTCCAATAATTCATTGCAGACGCCTGTAGTCTATATCACACTAGAAAAAATGAATTTTTCGAATACTCACCTCTCGAATGAGGATTATGGAAGAATGTTGTGTGTTCACTATAATTCGAATCCTTCCAACTTATTCGAAGAGTTTGAACGGTCTGAGCTTTTAGAGAACTCGCGATTACTTAACTCACTAACACACTGATGACGGCAAGGTACTATCCGAGAGGACTGGACTAGTATGAATGACTCAATCGCATTTATGCTTTCACCGCGATCTCCCCGCTCCGTCTACATTACCTTCTCACTCAGGCACTCACTCTCACTCTCACGTTCTCTCTCTCTATCACTCGCTCACTCACTCTCTCACACACTCTGTATCTCACTCACTCTCGCTCATTCTTTCATAATTTCATCCCATAATTCTAAGATTCAAATCAACTAGTTTTTAACTTATTAAGTGAAGTTTCTTATTTGAACATTACTTCGAGTTATAATTCCCAACAGCTCTAATTCATCACAACCCGGTCGTGTGTTAATGGGAAGGATATTTTATATCCTTCTAAAAGAATCGACAATTATTAGTTGAAACACCGCCGATTTATGAAGTTACATCACATTATTATATTTTCGCCACACTGCACAGAAAGCAGCTGTTTTCCAGTCCCTACGTAGATCTGAAAGACCTTGTTTGCAGACGACGTCAGAAAAGGGTTTCTTTTCCGGGCTAGGCCAGAAAGTTGTCTCTTTCCAGCCGCTCATGGAAGTAGTTAATAAGTCATCCGCTAGATCGGGCGAGTGGCCACTTTCATCATCAGCTAAAGTCGCCATGATTTCAGTTCCAGTTTCGGATCAAACTAATTCGCTTCGCAACCAGTTTTATTCAATTATTTTATTGTTGATTAGTGCATTCCGAATTTTCAAAAATGCTTGAAGATGACTGTGGTATTCCAAGTGAAATTTTAAAAGAATCTGAAATCCTGACTGCAAATCTTCTACCACTAAAATCAAGAGATAGGTACGATAGCTTAACGAGTATTTTTTATTTTGTATTCTTTATTTATTTTGTCAGCAATACCTGTAGTGTGGCGAAAAATATCGTTCGCACCACGGGCAAAAATGTTTTTCCAGCTCTCAATCTTTTCTAGTCCTCGGCCTACGGCCTCGGACTTGAAAACCGATTTCGAGCTGGAAAAATCTCATATTCTGCTCTAGGTGCGAAATATACTATATCGTTATTCTAATTACATTCTATATTTATTCCCATTGATTAATTATTTATACTTTGTGAAATTCGTTGAATAACTAGCATTATCGTCATTTAATATGAATCAGTGTATAAACCAGTAAATATTGTAACATACATAAATAAATAAATCTAATCTAATCTCATTATCACTCAATCTCTCTCATTCGTTCTCATTCGCTCCCTCTCACGCGCTCTCTCAACACCGTCTCTACATGGAATTTCAGTAGAGTGATCTACTGATATCACGATACAGGGATTCACGTTTCAAAGTCAGCACCTGATAAACATTGGCTTGCCATTATTCCTGTCTATCATCGAATCAAATCGGATATCTCTGTCCTTTTTGCATCGTTCCCAAATTACATGTAGACTGTGTAGAAATACTCAATCTTAATAATGGAAATGTACAATTGAATCATGATTTATGATAGAAATATTAACTTATATACTTTCGAAAAATAAAATATGTTAGAGATGGAATAGATTGAATCAATCAACCTGTTGATCTACTATGGATCCTGATCAAAAGAAGTGGACAAAAAATATGACTTGAAAAAGTGGGATTTGATAGTTTGGAATTTTTTAGATTTCCTATGTACTCATTTATTCAGTTTTTGAATGATTTATTAGCTTTTTTGAATGAGAATGACTTGAAACGTTTTTATTTTTTTTTTATTTATTCATTCTTTTTACAATGGAGCACAGATCGGGAGAGAAAAACTAAGAATACCTTGTACTATTTCTCTCCCAAATTTAGGTAACATTAAAAGTCCAAAATGAGGTTATGTCTTCCAGATTTTTGACATCAAAGTCCGGTTTTCGCCATTCATTTTCTCTTGAAATTCCGTCAGAAATCAATTACATGAAGGTTTGGACGCATTTATTATGATATGACATTTCGGGTTTGAACCAACAGAGATTTATCTGGCTCTCAACCGAGATGGTGCATACGGGGTTGGTGGAGAGTATGGGAACATCTTAATATTTATTATTATTGAACGAGAATCCAAATTAAATGCTGTTATTTACCCCAAAGACTTCTGCTACTGCAAATATTGACAACAGGTTAAACAGCTAGATGGAATTTCGATGAGCGCTACTATTCAAAAAATATTTGTCAGCCCGGGAGTGACAAATAATTTTTGAATAGTAGCGCTCTTCGAAATTCCATTTAGCTGTTTACCCTGTTTTCAATATTTGCAGTAGCAGAAGTCTTCGGGGTCAGTTACAGCATATAATTTGGATTTTCGTTTGATATTGATAATTAAGTCATTAGCGTTTGCATAATTGCAATATCTCAGTAATTTCCATCTGTATCTTAATACTTCTTTTTCAATGGAAATTTCACGATAGGTCTGAAGAAACTACTTTTCAGTTGCATTAAAATTTTCTTCTCCTTCTTCTTCTTTTTCTTCATCATCATCATCATCTTTTCTTCTTCTTCTTCTTCTTCTTCTTCTTCTTCTTCTTCTTCTTCTTCTTCTTCACCTGTATTTTTCTTCTTCCACTTCTTCTTCTACTTCTTCTTCTTCTCCTGTATTTTCCTTCTTATTTTTCTCGTGAATTTTTTTCTTGCGACTCCACCAACACGGACAATGGAGGGTTGGTGCGGTGGCTCATAAGGAGGAAACCGTATGAACTAGTGTAGTGCTTGTTCAATTAGTGTCCAGTGAAAGAGCAGAGCAGTGATTGAGTGAATCTAGCTTCTATAGTACAGTCAACAAGTGTTCATATTAATTGAACAATCAATTTCAGTAAGAATTCCTAATGAGATATTCGCTGTTAACATTTCAAGTAGTATGTTAGGGTAGACGTAAATTAGCTCATTAGTCTTCAGACTTGATAGATATAGTATTGACAATAAAAAAATAAATAAAAAAAAATATTTATAAATCTCCTTCTTTCACTGTCTTCTTCTCCTGTCTTATTCTTCTTTCTCTTATTTTCAGCATCAGGAAGATTTTATTGTTCAGTAATGAACATCAAAATATCATTTTAACACTCTCATCATATATCATCATCTCTTGTCTGTTTGTATACTGGCCTTGGTTCTCATAGAAGAATAATGGAATTCTCTTCCCAGATTTCTCATTAGAGTCTACTAATTATTATTAACTTACTCTTTCTCGAAATTGTCATTAGTTTTACTATCTGACTGGTTATTAATGTTTGTAATTTCATTGTAGTGTACTTACTTGATAGGTTTGAAATCCGTCAATATTCAAATTGAGTGGTAATATTGGAGTTTTTTGCCAATTTACCGAATAATGTATGAGAACAAGAAAATAATATTGTTCATCAAACTTTTCCATTTGGATTCCGAAGATTGATTAGCCAGTCCAAAGAAGAATTACGAAGTCTGTTTGGAAACTGTAGAAATCTTACGAGTTCAAATTCCTGAACGTAAGGGCCAGTTTCTGAGATCGTGATTTAGCAGAGTTCTAGACTTTAAAATTGGCTTTCCAAAACGGGGCTTCCAAAATGGGGCGTAGTCGTAGTTTCTATAAATTTTCTTATTTCTTCAATTGAAATAGTATATTTCGCACCTAGAGCAGAAAATGAGATTTTTCCGGCTCGAAATCGGTTTTCAAGTCCTCGGCCTACGGCCTCGGACTAGAAAAGATTGAGAGCCGGAAAAACATTTTTTCCCATGGTGCGAACAATATTTTTCGCCACACTGACAAAATAAATGAAGAATACAAAATAAAGAATACTTGTTATCGTACCTATCTCTTGATTTTAGTGGTAGAGGATTTGAAGTCAGGATTTCAGATTCTTTTAAAATTTCACTTGGAATATCACAGGCGTCGTCATCTTCAAGCATTTTTGAAAATTTGGAATGCGCTAATCAACAATAAATTATTGAATAAAAATGGTTGCGAAGCGAATGCTGAATTAGTTTGATTCAAAACTCGAACTGAAATCAAGGCAACTTTGATGAAGAAAGTTGACACTCGCCCGATCTAGCGGATGACTTATTAACTATGGACTTCCATGTTTTCCATAGAAAGAGTACGTTCACCGATCTAGGCTGGAAAGAAACCCTTTTCTGACATCAGACGAAAGTCGTCTGCAAACAAGGTCTTTCAGATCTAGGTAGGGACTGAAAAACAGCTGCTTTCTGTGCAGTGTGGCGAAAACGTTCTTCCTTGAAGAAATTGAACATCCCTCAATAATTCAAAAAAATCTGGTATGGCGCACTCACACAACTTTCCTTGCCGTTATGAGAATTGATCACCTGACGCTAGTGTCCAAGCACATCTCAAGTTTACTATTCTAAGATCTTAGCCAGCTGTAACAGGACAATAACGCTGGAGACATGCGAGGTCTGCTATCTGTTCATAGTGAATGATTCAATAGAATAAACAGTTGCCAACAGTTTGCAATTGAATAATCACATTTTCTCAAATTTCGAGCTTATTTTCAATTTTAGGTGAAAATGTTACTGAATGTTAATTGTAGAGATTTTCATACTCGATCACTTCCACTTGGAATTTTTCGTTTCAATTGTATCTTAAGCCTGATAATTGAGTTTCTAAAATGAAACTTTGCATAGATGAGGCGGAGCTTCTGAAATTTTTACAGATATGAGACTTGTGACGATTCATAGAGCTTATCAATAACTATTCAAAGTATGAATTTGATCAAAATCGTTGAAGCCGTTTTCGAGAAAATCGCGAAAAATCCTGTTTTTAACAACATTTTCGCCATTCTATCCACCATCTTGAATTGCATTTGATCGAAATTGTTCGTGTCGGATCCTTAAGGTGCGTACAGATATACGCGCAGCGAACATGAGCAATTTACTTTTAAACAGCTGACTATATCTGTATTTTTACAGAAACGGTAAGGTACAGATATAAAAAGCTTGGCATCAGCTGATTGAAAGTGAATTGCTCATGTTCGCGGCACGTATATCTGTACGCACCTTTATATTGTAAGGACCTTAAGTTACAAATTTCAAATCATTCTTTTGATATGAGGAAGAAGAAGAAGGAGGAGAAGAAGAGGAAGAAGGAGAAGAAGAAGAAGAAGAGGCAGAAGAAGAAGAAGAAGAAGAAAAAGAAGAAGAAGAAGACAGGAGAACGAAGATGAGATGGAGGAGGAGGGAGAGGAGGAGGAGGAGGAGGAGGAGGAGTTGGTGGAGGAGAAGGAGGAGGAGAAGAAGAAGAAGAAGAAGAAGAAGAAGAAGAAGAAGAAGAAGGAGGAGGAGGAGGAGGAGGAGGAGAGGAGGAGGAGGAGGAGGAGGAGGAGGAGGAGGAGGAGGAGGAGGAGAAGGAGGAGGAGGAGGAGGAGGAGAAGAAGAAGGAGAAGAAGAAGAAGAAGAAGAAGAAGAAGAAGAAGAAGAAGAAGAGGAAGAGGAAGAAGAAGAAGAAGAAGAAGAACTGAGTCGTATTTTTTTATGCACAGTGACTGGACTAAGAGTGATCATTTTGAAACTAGCGATTTGCAGTTAGGTTGGTTGTATCATGTAACTTCCTCAATCAATGAACAAAGCAGAAAGCACACTTGAAATTTTATTATCACTGTTCAAGCCCCATCAAGCAAGCAAGCATTCACGTAATCATCTCAAACCAAGACTAGGAAGGTACGCTGTTATAAGTGATTGGGATTATGAACACTCAAACATATTCAACAGATATAACTACGAGTATATTCAACAGTTATTATACGAAACATAGAATAGCTAGTTAGACTTTATTCTTCAATTATTGTTAAATATACAGATAACGTATAACTTTAGTCCATCCGATATAGGCTAGCTATGCTACTTTTCGGCTTAGCTTCAGTCGATGTTGTGAGATATTCTTACCTGGTTAAAGTATCCACTCTTAACAAGCAATCAAATGGCAAGTCATCACTCACAAATAGATTACAACAATAACTACTGGCTTCATTAATACTACTGTATTAGTTCTGTGAATAGTAATTCTCACGCAGTTTTCTCATTCACAAGTATCTGTTGTCACCTGTTCCAGTTGATTCAGTTGAATCACAATTCACAGTTCAATCATAATTTACTCTTAAAAACTGTTGTTTGTTTTTTCAAAGATTAAAAACTCTCTTAATATGTTTCTAAACTCAGTTCACGTTTGAATTTTTATCCCATATGATAATTTATCCAGTTCCGTGATAATCTTTCCATGTGATAAAAATACTTCTCAACTATTTTTAAATCAAGAATATAATATAAAAGATTCATGCTTATAACACCAGGAAAAAGGACCTCATTGATATTCCATATCAACTGTGTCATAAGCATGAAACACTATGACAGCATAGGCTTGAGAATGTACAATAAGTTGCCATTGGATATCAAATGTGAAAATATCGTTATTTTTTAAGAATTACTTTTTGAGTGGCTGTTTTTGAGACCTTTCTATTGTTTGACAGAGATTTTCGATTCTACTTGATGTAATTTATTCTACTTTGTGACTTTGAACTATTGCTTTGACTCTAGTATTTTGTAATTGTATTACTATGACTTTGTCAAATACCTATATTGGTCTACGATAATAAAATCGATTTATTTATTTATAATAATTTCTGCAGCATTATTTAGTTCATTTAACCTTTTTAATTTATTTTCAATCTCCTATTGAATTTGTTTTTCAGATGTGAGAATATTGATACTGATAGGCACGCATAATACAAAATATCGGGGCACCGAGCTTCGCTCGTTATTATTTTATTTATAAACTATTGATAAAGTGAACACATATTTTTAAATGATTGGGAAAGGACTAACAGGCACAGCCCAAAATGGTTTCTTCCCAGAATTTTGATTTATAGACTACTAGCCGTCAGGCTCGCTTCGCTCGCCATATCCGTCTAGCCAGGGGGCGGAGCCCCCTGGACCCCGTGAAAAATTCGATCAGCGGGCTCGCTTCACTCGCCATATCAGGCGATATAATATTCCCAGTAATAGCTCTGATTGAAGTAGCAGTGCCCAATCAATTTTTTTGCGATGAATGCATTTCAATCTTCAACTTGGTGCCAACCTAACAAAGTCAACTCAACTTAATGCCAACCTGACAAAATTATTAATTTAGTTACCAGTTAACAACTGTTTCGAAGAGGTACTCTCTCTAGATTATAGTTCTATATATTAACATAATGGCATGGACATTTTTCAATTATAATTAAGAGATTGGAATAAGAAGAATATACATGCTAAAAGACGAACTTTAACCCCTTAAAAACCACCCTTAGAGTTAAAATATTGCCAAAAGATTTCTTAGTGCGCCTCTAAAGGGCCAACTGAACATACCTACCAAATTTGAACGTTTTTGGTCCGGTAGATTTTTAGTTCTGTGAGTGAGTGAGTGAGTCAGTCAGTCAGTCAGTGAGTGAGTGAATGCCATTTCGCTTTTATATATATATATATAATATATATATATATATATATATATATATATATATATATATATATAAATAGTCCAGAAAGAAAGTTATGTTCCATACACTTGAATTCAGGTTGAATTTTTAGTCCAAACATTCAAAAACAAAATAGTTCTAATTTAGATTATTTACAAACCAAATTGAATAGCTAAATAACACTCACTAATTCCTTAAATGTGGCAAATGATGATTAACTTTGAAAATTATTATGATATACTCTAGCTTGGAATGAAATATTTCTTGCTGATTGATTAGACAGCTGGAGATAATTATGTTTCTCTCTCACACACGCATCTTCTCTTTCGACAGACGACGAAATTATCATCTGTTTTTCCAAGGATGAATAATTGTTACCCTTTTCATGTCCTTCAGCAAGTTTTCCCAGGTATGAGACCTAGTGCAATCGAATTTTTATATCATAAACCTACTATGTCCCAAATTTCGTGATATAAAAATACAGAAATTGCTTGCTTAATATAATAGGATAACCAGATATGAAAATACAGAAATTGCTCGCCCTTCTGGGCACCGAGCTTTGCTCGTTATTTATTTATTGATAAACAGGACTCAATCCTTTAAAATGATTGGGGAAGGACTAACAGGCACAGCCCAAAACTTTTTCTTCCCCAAATTTTGATTCATACACTATGATAATTCCAAAAAAAAGGTGATGTTCCATACACTTGAATTCAGGTAAAATTTTCAGTCCAAATATTTTTGAAAAAAGAAAAGTTCTAATTTAGATTGTTTACATACCAAATTGAATAACAAAATAACACTCACTAATCACTCAGAACTGTAAAGTAATGATTAACTTTGAATATTATGATATATACCATCTCATGTCGACAAATCAGATTCCTGTATTTTGATCGAGTCAATTAAAATTTCTAGATTTCTCGCGCGATGCGGTAAGCTAATTGATTACACAGCTGATCTCCCACACAGGCACACGCATCTTCTGTTATCGACCGACGACGGAATTATCATCTGTTTTTCCAATGATGAATTATCCTTTTCATGTCCTTCAGCGAGTTTTCCCATGGATCAGACCTAGTGCAATCGAGTCCTTATATCATAAACCTACTATGTTCCAAATTTCGTGAAAATCGTTATAACCGTTTTCGAGATCCGTTGAACATAAATAACCATATAATGAGATATAAAAATAGAAGAATAGAAAAATATAAACAGATATAGTCTACAGAAATTGCTCGCTTAATATAATAGGATATCAGAATACGGAAGAATTCCTTTTCTTTTCATACTATCCTTAAAATGCGAAATTTCAAAAAAAACCTTGTGTATACATCGACGCGCAGTTGAAAAAGGAATATTCCTGCCAAATCTCATCGAATTCTATCAACGTGTTTGGCCGTAATCGCGTTTGGCCGAAATCGCGTTTGGCCGTAATCGCGTTTGGCCGAAATCGCGTTTGGCCGTAATCGCGTTTGGCCGAAATCGCGTTTGCCCGTAATCGCGTTTGGCCGTAATCGCGTTTGCCCGTAATCGCGTTTGCCTGTAATCGCGTTTGGCCGAAATCGCGTTTGGCCGAAATCGCGTTTGCCCGTAATCGCGTTTGGCCGAAATCGCGTTTGCCCGTAATCGCGTTTGGCCGTAATCGCGTTACATACAGACAGACAAAGGAAAATCTGAGTTAAAACATAGTTCTCACTACGTTCGGTCAATCAAACTGTGTGAACTGGAATGTATTGTTTTAATACAGTTTAAAAATGAAGGCAATAGAATATTTAATAGAATGTATTGAATGTGAAGACTAGATATGTTTGGTAATATGTATCTGTAGAGCATCTAATATAATGTATCTTACTAATATGTAATTGACCGAGCGTAGTGAGGTCTAACATTCAAGTCGACGGTCTTGCATTTCTTGTTATGTATGTTTATATATTTACGACAAAAAGCAGCAATAGATTTTCATGAAATTTGACCTTTTTGAATTTCGCGTCGTTTTAAATTTATGAGGTTTTTTGGAATTTTGTATCTTAAGGATAATAAGGAAGAAAAAGGAGTTTCCATCATACGTCAATATTACCGTGAATATCAGACAAAAGAATCATTCATAGTAAGCGAGTCAGTTGTCGAGTGGATCATTACTCAATAACTCAAAGTAATATAGTATTTTCTCTCGATCTCTCTCTGCTTTCAACTCAGGCTGAACAGTTGCCAGTATGTCTAGAAGGAGATTAGCTTTTGATGTTAGCATATTTTAATACACCAACCCCAACAGCCATTAGCCGTTTTCATACCAATATTTCGCCGACACAACAGGACAGAACAGAGTTTACTCTGATAGACAGTATTGAAAGTATTGATTAGACAGTGTTGTGGAGGTTTATAACTGCGCGAAGTCTACTGTTCACAGAACTTCTATAGTATCATTCAACTGGTACCTATTTCAAGCACTGTGGTATTCGTAATGTATGTAATTCATGTGCTGAGGTTAGGGTCATGGTTATTTGTCAGTTTTCAAATACAGTATCAGCATTCTAGTGATATTCATGATAGTTGTTAAAACATTCTAGAATTTCGAATCATAAATTTCGTCGCGTTTCATTTCTAAGTAGATAATAAACTAGCAGTTCTTTGAACAGTAGACCTCGCGCTCAGTAAGTTACATTGACCTGTTGTTGTTTTCTCAAAAATTAATAAATAATTCATAAATTTAAAATGTCTGGAAAAAATCCTAAATAAACATAGAGCTTTCTGTCCTATCGTACCGTGACGTGTCGTCCCTGAATGTGAGTGTGAGAGGTGTTATCAGGTCTGGCTGCAATTGTCCAAACGTTGATGAAAAGATACATTTTCAAGATGTTCCATGTTTTTGAACGGGTAGTATGATAGTAAACTGTCTACTAACTTTGATGGAAAGATACATTTTCAAGATGTTCGATGTTTTTGAACGGGTAGTATTATAGTCCACTAAACAGCAGATTTATGATAAATCATAAATACTATAGTCTGATTTTTACTCTCATAGTGGCGTATGAAAGAGGCTCCTTTTCCCTTTTATATTATCCTTGAAATGCAAAATTTCGAAAAACGTTGTATGTCGACGCGCAATTTAAAAAGGAACATACGTATGTGTCAAATTTCATGAAAATATATTACCGCGTTTCGCCGTAAATGCGCAACATAGTAAACATTTAAACATTAAGAGAAATGCCAAACCGACGACTTGAATCTTAGACCCCACTTCACTCGTTGAACAATTATTAATGATTCATGCAGTAAATTCGTGAAGGAAGTTGCAGGAAATTCCTCGTGGAGAAGCCGACTGATTCAGTGAGCACAAGAACTCAGTGAGAGTTTCTCTACAAGACTGGGTTATTGTTCGTATTTATTCTGGAAGATTTTTCTCTTGTTTAGTTTCCATTCTTGAAGCTTGGGAGAGAAAGAGTGATTGAGAGAGAGAGAGAAGAGAGAGAGTGAGTGAGAGATCGTTTTTGAGTGGAAAAGTTGTTTCAGCTTCAATCCACAGCAATTGCTCGATAACTTGTTGACCGTTTTCTGAAGAATTGAAAACACTCATCTTGTTCAAATAAGTACAAGTTTCGCTTTTGTTGGAAAGTTTGATGAGAGAGAAAAGAATAGAGGTCAGAGAGGAAGAAGGTTAGAGAGAGAAGAAAGAGGACACCACAATGTCAATGACGATTTTCGCACCGCAGGTTTTCTCTAATATTATTCGAATTAGATTCATATTTGTTGAACGAGCGACTATTATTATACTATTAAACGAGCAGCTTCTGTTTATTTATGTTTATATGTTTAGATGTTTGTATGTTTGTGTTCTACCGGATCTCGAAAACGGCTCTAAACGATTCTCACGAAATTCAGAAAATAGTAGGTTTGCAATATAAAAAAACGATTGCGCTAGGTCTCATCCCTGGGAAAACTAGCTGAAGGACATTAAAAGCATAATTATTATTCATCCTTGGAAAAACAGCTTATAATAATTATTCCATCGTCTGTTGGTGATGGAAGTGAGTGAGCGAGTTCAAGTGTGTGGGACTGTGTCAAAATTATGACTCAGCTGTTGAACTTTTGTAATCATTCAATCAGGTACTTAGTGCCGGTTGAAAAAAAGCCGGGTTATTTTCAATCCTGATTAATTCCAGTAGATCCATCTTTTTGAAGTAGTCTTCTCTGATTTGGCTCACGTGAAGTTGATCAGGATTGAAATTTAACCGGCTTTTGTGCAACTTGGCCTTTGTGAGGGAATTTTGTGCATTCCTCTGGGAATTAATCTCAATTGACTGTGATTAGATAGAACATTTCTGTATGAATGTTATTATAATTTCTTCTCTCGTAATAAATCTTCCATGCTTTTGTACTCCAGAGCGAAGCTCGGTCCCCGATATTTTACTTTGATATATTACATGTTTTAATTGTACGAAACACACTTTAATTTTTATCCCTCAAAAATCGTCAGGTTTTTATGCCGGACCCTGTATAAGCTTACCTGTGGAATATCCATTATCCTTCCAATGAAGAAGAATAGAGTTCATCTATTACACTAAAACAATGATGACATTTCAAGCAAGAAAGAAGATTCTTCGATAAACATTCTTTATAGATTTTTACACCTCTGAAGTATCAATATTATTTATCATTTTATGACCACCACTGAATTCAAATCCTCCACGAATAATTGTATCACTCAAGTTAATTTTCAGTTGTAAAGTTTTTGTTATTAGTTGCTGTCACAAACTAACTATAAACTAACTAACATTCGGTGCGAACTGTTCTGAATTTCAGATTCAACTAAACTGCTACCAGCCTACTATTGCATGTGAATGTATTGTGGAGAGTGTAGGGAGTAGCTACAGTAAAATTCACTCAAAACTGCGAGCATTTCTTGAAAATATCTCCAATGGTTCCCGTTCAACCAATGCTGATGACTCAAGTCGATCCTGGACATTTTATTTGGTTGGCACGAATAATATTGCAAGGTAGCCATGGTTGAACGTGAACCGCAAATGAAAACTGTACACTTAAAGAATGGATAATGAAGTTTTGAATTTGGTATGGATGTCTTAACCTCGGTTCTCATAGCTTCTTCTTATTTTTTATGCTTTAGTTCCTCAACACTGAGCTGAATAATCAACTCTGGATGTAGCAGTGGATAGGCCTACTATAGTGCGGTCCACGTTATAATGGCAGTGTGTGATTTGCAATGTTATGTTGCTATCCTTGTCTATCGTCCAACAAAACAGATGGCGCTATCTCTTTCACGCATGGCGATCGTTTATCAACAATGTAGAAATTCAACTAATTGACAAAATATTAAATCTCAATCATGAAAATGTATTATTTCATCTTAAAAAAATATATTTTCTTGACAAATTAATATTATGATTAACTATTTTCAACAATAATGAACAGTTAAATTGATCAGATTTACCAGTATCAGCTGTTTGGGTGGCAATTCTGAGATCTGGCAACCCTTTTCTCCTATCTTTCTACATTGCCAATATAACGTGGACCTCACTATAGTAGTTCTGTGAACATCTGTAGACATCGCGCAGGTATAAACCACAACTTCCTCTAATCTGATTTAATTCTGTCGTGTCGGCGAGTGATCAGTATGAAAACGACCAATTACTGATTTCAAAATACAAAATTTCAAATGATCAAAATTCACATGTATTTTGTTTGAAAATTATTCTACAAATATTGGGGACCGAGCATAGCTCTGGAGTACAAAAGCATAAAAAATGTATTACGAAAGAAGAAATTATAAAACATTTATAGTTCATACAGAGATGTTCTATCCAATCACAGTAAATTGAGGTTAATCCATAGAGGAATGCAAAAATTCCCCTCATAAAGGCCCGGTTGCACAGAAGTCGGTTAAATTTTAAACCTGATTAATTTCACGTGAACCAAATCAGAGAAGATCATTTCAAAAAGATTGATCTACTGGAATTAATCAGGATTGAAAATAACCCTGTTTTTTTGCAACCGGCACTAAGTACCTGATTGAATGATTACAAAAGTTCAACAGCTGAGTCATAATTTGACACAGTCCCACATACATGAACTCGCTCACTCACTTCCATCTTCAACAGACGACAAAATAATTATCAGCTGTTTTTCCAAGGATGAATAATAATTACCAAATTTCATGAAATTTGACAGGTATGTTCCTTTTTTAATTTCGCGTCAACGTATACATAAGGTTTCTCAAAATTTTTCATTTCAAGGATAATACAAAAGGAGAAGAAGTTTTCTTCAAATACCATTATTAACGTAGAAATCAGACTATAGAATAATTATTCATCATAAATCAGCTGTCTAGTGGACTATAATAACAACTATAATACTACTCGTTCAAAAACATCGAACGTCTTGACAATGTATTTTTCTATCAACGTTAGTAGACAGTTGTCTACTAACTTTGTCTTTCCATAAGCTGAGGCCATTATTCCAGTTTGGAGTTTAGAGTTATTGATAGAAAACATTTTTCTTTTTTAATCTGGTGATTAAAATTGCAACAAATATTATTGAAAAGAAATCGATTTCTAAAATCATGAAAAGTGAGAAATGAAGTTTGTAGGAAATCAGCATTATGGTAGTTTATTTTGTTAATTTCAACACACCGATTTTTCGCCAACACGACAACACAGAATGTTCTCTGATGTGTTGATTGGATTGGCGTATCGACGGCAGCCAGACCTGATAACAGCGCTCACACTCACATTCCGGGACGACACGTCACGGTACGATAGGACAGAAAGCTCTATGTTTATTTAGGATTTTTTCTAGACATTTAAAATTGATGAATTATTCATTAATTTATTTTTGAGAAAACATAACAATAGGTCAATGTGACTTACTGAGCGCGAGGTCTACTGTTCAAAGAACTACTAGTCTAATCTAATCATCTCTCTCCCTCTCTCTCTCTAACCCACTCTCTCTCTCTCTCTCTCTCTCTTAGAGAGATTTGGTAGAGAGTTAGTGGGGAGGATATTTTTAATATTCTTTCCGAAGAATGGACGTTGATATGTCCAAAGCTCCGCCAATTTATGTAGATGCATAACAATATAATTATCTATACTTATTATATTACAAATTACTTTTTCATATCATATATAGTTCAATAATTATTTTCTTAGTCTATATTATGTGAATTCATCTATTATTTTGCTGTATTGTAAGCTATTGTATATAAGTGTATAAGCCAGTATATATTGTAATCTACATAAATAAAGTACTCAATCAATCAATCTTAAACCTTCCTTAATACCTATTCTTATCCTTTATAATCATTTCCCTCCACTCCCAAGTAAAAATTATGGTTTTTCTCTTGTTTATTTCTTTCATGTAAATTTAGCATAAAAAATGTGTATAGGCTACATTTAAGAGTGTTTCTTATTCTAACTCTTCCTCGAGTGGATTTTAGCAACCTTATTCTATATCCCTTCCCCTCTTTTTTGTATTATAATTCCCCTTCATAATTCCCCAATTAGAATTATTATTATTCCTCCATGAACTTTCATAATCATATTATCTTGTTACTTACATGAACTAGCCTAATCTCTTTTGTACAATAATTTCCCTTTGTCATTAACATTATTTTTGGATTTAAATCTACAAATCTTTTTTCTAATAATAAATTTCACTCCCTCATTATTCCAATTATTATATCATATCGATTTTCTAATTATTGGGAATTAACTTTTGCTTTATTTTTTTCCTTATTATTATTCACTCTTTTCTGTTAATTGATTTAACTAAAAATGATTTATCGTTTCTATGATTTGGTTTTTACTTATTAATATTTTTTTCTTAATTTTTTTCGCTTAGACATAATATTTTGTTTGAATTTTCAACTCTTTTTTTACGGTTAAGTGTTGAAGGGGAGGGTATCCCTTGAGAATGGACTTTTTAAGGTCCAAACTTCACCGTTTCATGTGAAAACATTACAGTAGTACCTTAACTTTTGCATTTTTCACCATTATTCTTGCTCAATATTATTGTAGAACTCATCAGTTTAATATGATTCACCATGTCATTTTACCGCTACTGGTATTCATTTTTAACGCTAGAACGTAAGTTGAATTATGTTTCGTTAAACACATGAATAAAGGAATCTGAATCTGAATCTCTCTCTCTCTCTCTCTCTCACTCTCCCTCTCTCCAGCGATGGAGAAAAGAATCGACTCATTAGAGGCGGAAATACAGGACATCAATAAAAAGGCAGCATCTCGATCCGAATCGTATGAGCGCAAGTTAGACGCTCAAGAACAGTATCAACGGCGTAATAATGTTCGAATATTTGGCCTGCCGGAGACTAAAGGAGAAAATATCACCGAAATTGTCACAAAACTATGTGGTGAAAGATTAAAAATTGCGGTGGATGCAGCGCAGATCGACCGCTGCCACAGAGTGGGACGTCTTCCGGGAACTGGAGTGACTCAGACGAGACCACGAGCTGTTATCGTCAAATTCGTGAGCTACCAGACCCGGCGCTCGGTGTTATCGGCGAGGAGGCAGCTCAAGGGTTCTGATGTCACCATAAGAGAGGACCTTACTAGACGAAGACATGCTCACTTCTGCGAGGTTGCCGCCAGAGTGGGTATCCGGAATGCGTGGACGGTCGACGGCAGAGTGATGTGGCGCGAGGGTGACAGAATCCATTCCAGTTAGTCGTGAGCAACAATATTGTATCTATTCTGTTTGCATTTCAGCTTGGACTAAAACTCTGAATTGAGAATTACCTATAAGAACAATTTTTTATATAGGCTACATATATTTTTTTTCCATTTATTATACAGTACATTTAATCATTTCACCCAATTGACAGTTCAATATTATTATTGCAGTTAATAATATTCAGTAAATTATTGCTTATTTCAGCTGATTATTACGGTTAATTCAGATCACTTCTATAATTCAATTTAACTGATAAGATTCATTCATCCACTTAATTTCATTCAATTAGTCATTAATTATTTTTATCTTATAGTTCTTTAACTCTTTTAATTTCTCTTCATTGTCAGTCAGCTGGTTGGATGAAATCTGAGTCGGTATAGCATTTCTTATCAGCAAAACCTTCCATTCAGTCAAATCCATAGTATATAATTATTGTCTTGACGCTACTTTTGCATTATCTGTATTTCTGTGTGTGAATGAAGAGTAGAATCTCACGTGTTCTTGTGATTGTGATCTGGTTGTCTTTCTCATCCCGTTATCGTGACTACGCCTCACTTATATGTTGCCTCCGTTCTCTGTTCTAATTCTTCCTAACTATTCGGTAGGGTTTATCACTTAGTCAACATAAAGTTACAAGATAACATTATTTTCTTTCCTATTATTATCGACTATTTACTCCTTTTATTATTATTTTTACTTATATATATATATATATTTTTTTTTAAGTAATCTTCTCATTTTCTCACAATGTAAATAAGTTATCGCTCATACCTATATTTATCAGCATGCAGTTCATTGCCTTATATATATATTTTTTTTTCCTCCAATTCTCTACCTAATTACAGTATCTTGATTGAGTTATCAGCCTTCTGCTTCTTTTTTCTTCTATCAATATTCGTTATTCTTGTAGTAGTTATATTATATGCATTAACTGTATTAGTATGTTATAATTATCAATGGAGCCGAACCACCTAGGCCATTTAATATAGCGTTATCTTATCGTTTCATAGCGCTTGACTTCTTCACTTGATTATTTCTTCTTCTATCTCTTATGATTCCTATATTTCTTCTATTATTCCCTCCTTTGTGTGTGTGTTTCAGTATGAATGTGATAAGTGTATCTTTTTTAGCTTCTCATTGTTTCGCCGATTCACCCCTCTGTTCTGCCTTGCAGCTTCGTCACAGCCACCTTGTCTATGCAGCAGGATGACGATGCGGCCGCGCTGAGTGTCGGCGATTCCCTCAAGCGGGCATTCTCTCCTTTCCCGGATCGACTTAAGATCGCTCATGTTAATGCGCAATCCCTTCTCTGTCATATAGATGAATTTAGGCACACTTTCGAGGGCAAAGATTGTGACGTCATTCTTATATCCGAGACCTGGTTGAAACCGACAATCCCTAATCGACTTGTTGCACTCCAGGATTATGTGCTCATTCGGAATGACCGGTTACACAAGAATGGGGGAGGGGTTGCTGCATTTGTCAAGCGTTCTCTGCTGCCTGTTCATAAGTTTTCCTCTGATACCTCCCGTGCAGCTAGACCTGAATACATGTTTATTGAGGTTAAGTGTAACGGAGTTAAAATGTTAATAGCAGTTTGCTACAGGCCGCCTCATATTGGGTATATGTCAGAATTTGAGGAAGCACTACTTGAGCTGATGGTGCCCTATGAACATGTGGCTATCATGGGTGACTTCAATACTGACTTACTTGGACCTGATACTCATGACAAAATACAACTGACCACTATGTTTTTTGCGAATGGTATGACCTTGCTGCCTCTCCAAGCTACGCACCATACATCCACTTCGGACACATTGCTTGATCTTATTGCAGTTGCCGATGTGAGAGCGGCTGTGTGCCATGGGCAGATCCCCTTTCCAGGCCTTTCTGCACATGATATGATATTCCTAGTTTATAATATTAAGAGGCCTAAACCTAAACCAAAAATAATCACTTACAGAGATTATAAAAATATCAACTATCACAATTTGTTCAATGATGCAATTAACCTTGACTGGTTACAGATATTCCAAACTAACAATGTTAATGTTATGTTGGACATTCTTAACCACAATATAGTTTCTCTTTTTGAAAAACACGTTCCTTTAAAAAATCGCAGAGTAACCAGAGATCCTGCTCCATGGCTCACAGATGAGATACGCCAGCTAATGAGGGATCGAGATTATTGGTGCAAAATTGCAAGAGCGTCAAAAAGCCCCAATGATTTCAACCATTATAAGCGTTTGAGAAACTCTTGCAAGCAAACAATTAGAAATGCGAAATCTACATTCTATCGTAACTTGATCTCCTCAAAGCGATCATCAACTTCATCTCTTTGGCGTGCTCTGAGGGAGATTGGGGCTGGCAAGGAGAGGCAGGTACCGACTGTTGCTCACTCGCTGGATGATCTCAATGACTTCTTCACTGACATCCCTGTAAGTTTGGACCAAGCTCGTGCTCACTTTGACTCTCTGCCTGATTTTCATCCCAATGAGGACTTCTACTTCTACAATGTCACGGAGCAAGAGGTCTTCTTGGCTGTTCATCGAGTGAAGAGTAACGCTGTTGGTGCAGACGGTATCCCAATCAAGTTCATCAAAATTATCCTTCCTTTTATTCTCCCATTTCTCACCCATTTGATCAATACCTCACTTTTAACGTCCGTTTTTCCTAATGACTGGAAGCTATCCATAGTGATTCCCTTGAACAAGATCCCTAACCCTCTCTCTCCATCTGATTACAGGCCTATAAGCTTATTGTCCGTTTTGTCCAAGGTTCTGGAAATTATCGTTCA
Source organism: Nilaparvata lugens (assembly GCF_014356525.2). Classification (NCBI taxonomy): domain Eukaryota; kingdom Metazoa; phylum Arthropoda; class Insecta; order Hemiptera; family Delphacidae; genus Nilaparvata; species Nilaparvata lugens. Next base: position 36,211,884 of record NC_052512.1, read on the forward strand.
CTCCCAATTAAGCTCATTTATCCATGGTTCTGGATTGATTGGTGACTTTCAATCGGGGTTCCGTAGTGGTCATAGCACCACCTCTGCACTCCTGAGAGTCACTGACGACATTCGTAGGGCTATGGATGGTAGAGAGTTAACAGTTCTAGTCCTAATAGATTTTAGTAAGGCATTCGATAGCATTTTCCATCCTACTTTACTTTATAAACTCAGAAACTTAGGTTTTTCCAACTCCACTGTGGCATGGGTGAGGTCCTATCTCCAAGGTCGGTGTCAGTGTGTGAGAGTTGGGGATGCCTCTTCACGGTGGCGTGAAGTGAACAGAGGAGTTCCTCAGGGTTCGGTATTGGGTCCTCTGCTGTTCAGCATCTACATAAGTGACGTGACAAGCACTCTACTTACGACCAGACATCACCTGTATGCCGACGACTTGCAAATATACCGGCACTGCAAGAAAAATGACTTCGACATTGCAGTTGATGAAGTTAATGCTGACTTGACTCGTTTGGTACGATGGACTGAGAATAATGGACTAAAAATTAACGAGACTAAATCAAAATCAATAGTGATAGGTTATTCAAGACTTTTAAACACACTTGACATAACTAACGGACCATTTATAAAATTGAATAACATACAATTGCAATACAGTTCTGACGTGAAAAATCTAGGACTTACAATGACAAGGACTCTTGACTGGACCAGCCACGTGACTCAGACTTGTAACAGGGTAATTGGGGGGATCATGACATTGAAGAGGATCTCTGACTTCATTCCCTTTTCAACGAAGGTTATGTTGGTCAAGACTCTGATCTTCCCGATCTTCAACTACTGTGACATTGTGACTCTTGACATGACAGTTCAACTTCTGCAGAGGATGCAGCGTGCACATAATTACTGTGTTCGCTTTATCTTTAACCTGAGACGTGACGACCATGTAACTGAATATTTTAACAGACTTGAACTCATGAAGCTGCGTGAGAGTAGATCACATCATGCTTTGTGCTTCCTCTTTAAGATATTGAAAACTAGAACCCCTAAGTATCTGGCAGTAGAGTACCGTTACTTGGGTGATTTTGGTCGTGGAGGAACGCGGCATGGATCCCATCTGCTGGCTGTCCCAACACATAGGACTGTTATGTACAACAAGTCGTTCCTTGTGACAGCCTGTAGTTTGTGGAATTCTCTGCCTGCTGAGCTAAGGCTTGTTGAGGGACATCGTCGGTTCGGCGCGGCTGTCTTGCGGTGGATCAGAGCTGGTGGACTCGGCTGGAATGTTCACTGAACCTTAACATGTGTGTTGTGTGTGTGTGTGTGTGTGTGTGTGTGTGTGTGTGGTGTGTGTGTGTGTGTATGTGTGTCCTTTCTTCCTTCTTTAAATTATCCCTCTCTTTCCTCTTTTCTACTTCTATCGAAATGATCTATGGATTTTGAACTGACGTTTCTTCCGTTTTCACTTTCCACTTTCTTCTTTCTTCTTATTGTATTCTTTTCACTGATTCAAATTAGAAAGAAATTTTAATTTTGTTTTCTTTCTTTCATTCGCTATTTGGAAGTTTTTTATTATTTTGTAAAATTAGTTTTTTTTTTATCTTATAATCTTTGTTGTACAGTGTTTTAGTTTTACTTAGAATTGTATTGGAGGGTTAAGTGTAAGAGAGGGCCGGCTGCGCCCTAACTTCGCCCTCCTAGGTTTTTAATAAAGGCAGTCAATCAATCAATCAATCAATCAATCAATCTCTCATATTCATGAGAAATGAGAATGAAGGATGGGTGAGGGGTACACTGTCGTTCTCGTATTGAAATCGTATCACAAATCGTATGACGGTACTTTCCAGAGATTGAGCACCAATTGCTTTCGCAATTAAGAGTTCAAGGCAAATTTGAAAAGTTTCGAAGGTTCCTGATGATCAATATGTGAGACACGTTGGTTTTCTCGGAATATATTTCGGAAGACACAATATTTCAACTTCCGATTAAACTTGAAAAGGTCGGAAGAGGAAGTTAGAATCAAAGCATTATTAGTCCAGTCACCAGGTATGGAACTCCGAACCAACTAAATTCTCGTGCAATGATTGATCTCGTGCCAGGAGAACCAATCAGAGAAGTTCTCTTTTCAAAAAAGCCTTTTCTAAGTAGTTCTTCATGATCAAAGTCTGAATGCAACTGGGCCTCTTATGTTCAATGGATATCGTATACTATTAAGCGAGCAATTTCTGTTTATATGTTTAGATGTTTATATATCTGTATGTTACCGGATATCGGAAACGGCTCTAACGATTCTCACGAAATCAGAAACAATGTAGGATTATGATATGAAAATTCGATTGCACTGAGTCTCAACCCTGGGATAACTCGCTGAAGGACATTAAGAGGATAAATACGTCCCTGGAAAAACAGCTGGAAATTTTGTCGTCTGCCGATACCGTAATGGGAGTGAGTGAGCGAGTGCATGTGTGGGTTATGCCTCAGCTGATCTCACGAGAAGAATAATTCAGCAAGAAAAACTTATTTTTGTTTAATTCTCTTTTTTTTAGAAAACATACTTCAGAAAGTTCAAAATAGTAACTAGATTTTGTTAGTGTAGAACAAAGACCTTAAAGATGCATAGACTAACATGCAGCGCTTGTGTCGTACTTGGAATTGGAATCGGCCATTGAGGGGGCAACCTATAAGATTATTACATACCAATGCCTTTGTAATCTATAATATTACAAAATAGATATAATATCTCGTGCTAAAATACCCAAATGGCGGCCTTCAATTTCAAGTAAGAGCTATCATTGGGAAGGCATATGCAATGTGGGTCTATATCTCTTTAAGGTCTTTAGTGTAGAATAGTACATAGTATATTAACAAATATTGTAGCAAATATAGTATATCATTCTAAATCGAATTCATAGTATATCTATTTGTTATTGTTGATGTGTTTGTTTATTGAAGTGTCAATAAATTGTTATTTTGAAGAGTGATAGTAGCTTAACCTAGATTTCCATTTGGACTGTAGTATAAATTTGGAAAGGGAAAGTTTTAGGCATAAGCCTGTTGTGTCTCCTCATATAACTGTGAAAATAATTTCACGACCGAGAAAATGAATAAATAAATATAAACTATGAATTCAATTATTCGTTACAAATTTTCTATGCTTTAACACTCCAGAGCGAAGCTCGGTTTCCCGATATTACTGAGTTACAGTGGAGTGGATGCGGAAATACAGCATATTATACTGAATTGCGGGTGTTTCGACTGGAGCAGGATGAGTGGTGTGCTCTGAATGGAAGAGTGAACTGTAAGATGGAGGGTAAAGTGTACAGATCAGTGGTGAGACCAGCTGTGTTCTATGGCGCGGAAACCTGGCTTGTTTAAGGCTGTGCAAAGGCTAAAAATAAACTTTCCACTCGTGATATTTTTCAAAGTTCTTCATCAAGCTATCAAAATGGAAAAGATTTTTTTTCCGATCATTACTTTTCGAGATATGAGCGCCTAAAGTTTGAATTTTTGGGACAGAACATTCCAAATTCGGTAAGCGATAAATCCATGAGATACAGAGGATAGATTCTTCATGGTATTGATGATCCACAATACCTTGAAGAATCCATCCTCCAAATCTCAATGATTTATATCTTACGGAATTTGAAACGTTCTGTCCCAAAAATTCAAACTTCAGTCGCTCATACCTCAAAAAGAAATGATCGGAAAAAAAATGTTTTCCTGAGAAAACTTTTTCATTTTGATAGCTTGATGATATACAAATCGAAAAACTTTGAAAAATATCACGAGTGGAAAGTTCATTTTTAGCCTTTGCACAGCCTTAAAGAGGCAAGAGAAGAAAACAGAAGTGGCTGAGTCGCTGAGATGAGAATGCTAAGATGGATGTGTGGGGCTACAAGAAGGGATAGGATTCGTAATGAGGTGATATGAGGTACAGTTTGGGGTGCAACCATTGAGTAGGAAGATGCAGGAGGCCAGGTTGAGGTGGTTTGGACATGCCAGGAACACAGGAGACGGCAAAACTGCCGGGCCGGCTGTTTCACCAGGTCCGGCGCCGGTTGAATACCAGAACAAACTGCAACTGCCGTTCGACGGTCGCCGGGCACGGCAGCAATAATAACCGAATATGTTTTTCATAAATATGTACTCAGAGGTTCTCCGTCGTGTTTATGAAATGGTACTGTCAAGAACTAAGAATATAATATATTTCTTCTCAAGTCATATACATTTTTAATTTCTTTGGGTAAAACAATTATTTGGCAGAAATTCGAACGATACTTGGTTTTATATTATATTTCACTCTTTTGTAACTATTTTTACATTCCTTGCCCTATTACCATAGGTGAGGAAACTATTGCTTTCCGAAAAAAATTGAGGTACCCCAATTTCTGAATTTCTATACGTTTCAAGGTCCCCTGAGTCCAAAAAAGTGGTTTTTGGGTATTGGTCTGTATGTATGTGTGTGTGTGTGTGTGTGGTGTGTGTGTGTGTGTGTGGTGTGTGTGTGTGTGTGGTGTGTGGTGTGTGTGTGTGTGTGTGTGTGTGTGGTGTGTGTGTGTGTGTGTGCGTGTGTGCGTGTGCGTGTGTGTGTGTGTGGTGTGTGTGTGTGTGTGTGTGTGTGGTGTGTGTGTGTGTGTGTGTGTGTGTGTGTGTGTGTGGTGTGTGTGTGTGTGTGTGTGTGTGTGTGTGTGTGGTGTGTGTGTGTGTGTGTGTGTGTGTGTGTGTGTATAAGTGTATGTGCGTCTGTATACACGATCTCATCTCCCAATTGATAGAAAAACTTGAAACTTGTAGCTTAAGGTCCCTACAGTATAAGGATCCGACACGAACAATTTCGATCGATTGCAATTCAAGATGGCGGCTAAAATGGCGAAAATTTTGTCAAAAACAGGGGTTTTCGCGATTTCATCGAAAACGGCTCCAACAATTTCGATCAAATTTATACCTAGAAGAATCATTGATAAGCTCTATCAACTGTCACAAGTCCCATATCTGTGAAAATTCCAAGAGCTCCACCCCAGCAATGCAAAGTTTGATTTTAGTTTCCCAATCATCAGGCTTCAGATACAATTTAAACAAGAAATTTCAAGTGGAAAAGATTGAGCATAAAAATCTCTACAATTAATGTTCAGTAACATTTTCACCTTAAATTGAAAATAAGCTCGAAGTTCGGTAAAGTAAGATTATTAAATTGCAAACTGTTGGCAACTGTTGATTCTATTAAATCATTCACTATGAAGAGATAGCACACTTCGTGTGTCTGCAGCGTTATTGTCCTGTCACCAGCTGGCTTAGATCTTTGAATAGTAGACTTGTGATGCGCGGGAACACTAGCGTCAGGTGATCAATTTTCATAAGTGAAGGGAAAGTTGTGTGAGTGCGCCACACCAGATTTTTCTTTTTTCAAGGGCCCCATACACTAGGGAACTTCTACAACACAACCACTTTGAGATGTGAACTACATATGAACGAATGACTGAACAAGTGGTAGATGTAGAGGCAGCGCCGGCTGGCTGTTTGCCGTACCGTGTGTTCATCTCCATATGTACAATGCCCTCACACCTGCTGGATGGCGAAACATCCGGATAACCAGCAAAACAGAGAATAGCCGGCTCTTCCTCCGGCAGATTTTCTCGCCGGGTCCGGTCTTTCGCCGGCTGGCTGGAGTGTGTCCTTCTCCATGCCTTCCTGTGTATTTTGCACTTCACCCGGCAAAGAACAAGCCGGCAAAAAACCGTTCGTGTGTCCCCCGCCTCGGCGAGAAAATCAGCCGAAGGATTATGTGCGACGGAGGGTGCAGGATTTGAACCTGGTTGGTAAGAGAGGGCGGGGAAGGCCATGAATGAGGTGGAGAAACAGAGTGTAGGCTCATTTGCGAGGGAAACGTTGGTGACGCGGGGGTGAGATGGATAGGATTTTGTGGAGGAGACGGCCAGAGGAGGGAAATGCCTACTCCATATGATTGGAATAGAGCTTAGCCTAAGAAAAAAAGTATATAGGAGTTGAAGACGATAATTTTTATCTTCTATTTTAATATATTCTGATACGATAAAATCGCTCTGTTTCAAGTATTTCGCTTATTGTATTGCATTCTGTATTCATGTTTTTATACATGTTGTATACATTGTATTGTATTGTGCTATTCGCGCATAACAAAGATAGCATTTCTTACAAGTCTATAACCTGTAATAAGCTTATACACAATTACAGACAGATCCCGGTCTTTGAAATAATGTCATTGCCCATTGTTTTTATGGTTCTCTAATTCTTCTTTCTGATCGTGTGTTTCAGGAATGGAACGACTACAAACTGAAGTGGAATCCCGACGAGTATGGTGGAGTAGACACCCTTCATGTGCCCTCCGAACACATTTGGTTGCCTGATATAGTTTTATATAATAAGTAAGTTGATTTTTAATATCAATATCCAAACGTACGGTGAATAACAGCATGATAATAATTATTATTCACCTGAAATCTATGATATTATAAAGAAAGAATACGGGATATGGTATTCACGAATGACGCATAATCGCGTCTGACCTACTGAACTGGTTAACTTGGAATTTTGCATATTATAATAATAATAATTTCTCTGGATGTTGGACGACACATTCAGAGGAGTTTATTCATGAATTCAGGAACATTACATATTTTTTTCATACATTTTTAACAATATAACAATATTCAAGGTTTTCAAAATGATACCTTACTATATAACTAGTATGGATTGATCCTGAATTCACCAGAAGGATGAACATAGGCTTATTCTCATTGCTTTCCATCAATAATTAATTCCAATTTGATAATCAAAATAGAATTATTCAATCTTTGATTCAAATTTTACGTAACTATAAAAGCCTAACCAAACAGGGCTTTCTCCAAGTGCTTAGTTGATAGCGCCCGAGGTTCATGAATCAAAGGTAGCGGACTCGAGATCTATAAAACTATTCTTTTTTTGTGAAAATTTTAATGATGGCTATTCACGTGACTTAGAAAATAGAATAATTATTTCGTTCAATGTTTCCTGGACATAAGGACATTACAACACCAACTTGTAACATTTTACTACATCAAATTTCCCCCGGTGCAAAGCACGGGTTACCTGCTGGTGCTACATAAATGAAAGCAGAACGACGGTGAGAGAGTACCCATGTGACTAAAAATGTTTGTTGGTGGAATCATAAAAAAATTGTGAGTTCAAAGTTCATGAAAATGAACATACAATCTGGTTGTCTTCCATTCACCGAAAGGATGGACATAGGCTTATTCTCATTGCTGTTCATTGATAATCAATTTGAATAATCAAAATAAATTCATTCAATTTGTGATTGTCATTATTCTTCCAAAATTACATGAATAATCTTTACTAGTAGTTCTGTGAACGGTAGACCTCACGCAGTTTTCTCATCCACAAGTATCTGATGACACCTGTTCTAGTTGATTCAGTTGAATCACAATAATTCACAGTTGAATCATAATTTACTTTTAAAAACTGTTATTTGTTTTCTTCAAGATCAAAAACTCACTTATGTTGATTAACTCAGTTTACGTTCGAATTTGTATCCAGTTTCGTGACAATCTTTCCATCTGATAAAAATATTTCTCAACTATTTTAAAATTAATTTTTTTCAATCAAGAATATTATAATTTCTTCATCATTATTCAGTTCATTTTTTCATCATTTTTTATTCTACTTTTTACAGTCACCTATCTAATTTGTTATTCAAATAAGAGTATAATGATATAGATGGGCATGTATCAGAAAACATATTGAAACCCCACCTTATAGAAAATATCGGGACACCGAGCTTTGCTCGTTATTTTTATCCTATTATATTGAGCGAGCAATTTCTGTATGTCTGTTGATATTTTCATATCTGCTTATCTGTTTATTTTTATATCTGGTTATCTGGTTATTTATGTTCAATGGATTTCGAAAACGGCTCTAACGATTTTCACGAAATTTGGAACATAGTAGGTTTATGATTTAAAAATTCGATTGCACTCGGTCTCATCCTTGGGAAAACTCACTGAACGACATTAAAATGATAATCCATCCTTGGCTGAAACAGCTGAGACTTTCGTCGTCTGCGGATAGTAGAAAGTGAGCGAATGACTCTGTGAAAAATAAAAATATCGCATCCCCGAAATTCATAGGCTGACGTATAGCTAGCTGCAAAATAAAAACACGATCATTTTAGAGAATTGTGTTCTGTTGATCAATAAATAAAAATAACCAGCGAAGCCCGAAGCCCGGTACCCCGATATTTTATTGAAAAACAGAACACAATTCTCTAAAATGATCGTGTTTATATTTCACAGCATGATATACGCCAGCTTATGAATTTCGGGGATGTGATATTTTGATTTTTCACAGAATCACTCGCTCACTTTTTACTATACACAGACGACGAAAGTCTCAGAGGCTTTTGTGGAACTTTTTTAGCGAATAAAAATGTGTCTATAATCTTATTTTTATCAAAATAAAGTGGTTTTTTGACAATATCTCAAGTCTCTCCAATTATGAGTCTATAATGATTGTTTGTGTTGACAGTGCCGACGGCAACTATGAGGTGACAATAATGACAAAGGCGATCCTGCATCACACGGGAAAAGTGGTTTGGAAGCCACCTGCCATCTACAAATCGTTCTGCGAGATCGACGTCGAGTATTTTCCATTCGACGAGCAGACCTGTTTCATGAAATTCGGGTCTTGGACATACGACGGCTATCATGTGAGTAGATTCAGCTGAATTCACCAAAAGTTCAGTTTGAATAAAATGCAGGATTAAAATATGTCAGAACATAGTGAAGCGGTGAAAGTAGGGTGGAAAAAAAACACCTGGTCTTCCGCACCATATATAGAAGAAGACGGTAGGTGTTAGGAGCATGGTTGTGCTAAATTTCAGGCGTATCTGACGTCATTTTATATCCAATGATCTGTTTTCAACAAATAAGATTCATAAATTGCCAATAGGTGTTGAAAACGTCGGTTGGTGGCGATGACGCAATCTAGCTGGCTGGCCACTGCGCACACATTTCGTGGCCCCTACCGTTTTCATCTAAATATCGTGGTCTTCCCCGTTCATTTCGTACTCCGGAAAATGTAGACCGAGTCAGAACAGCAGTTGTTCCCAGTCCTAGACGATCGACTAGACGACATGGTCTCACGACTAGACGACACTGACTCAGTCTACATTTCCAGAAGTACGAACTGAACGGGGAAGTCCAGATGGTTTATTCCAACACAGATCCTCACTCCGTTCAAATTAACTTCGGACTTGGGATGGAAATGCGCAGCAGAGAAGCCATACACAGTGGCAGGGATACAACGGCTGCTATGTTGCCGTTGTGTACCGTCCAGCGTTCTCTAATTTCCAGTGAGTATTCAAGCGCTCATGTTAAACTTGGGAACTTAGGAAGTTCTCTCTCCAATCACAGACACCTATGACTCAATCCATCACTGCACTTGGCTGATCTCCCTCCATTTCTCTGCGCCGCAAATTCCTCCAAGTCTGAACACGATTTGCACGGAGTAAAGTACTCCTAATCGCTGCAACCCATCAGAGTACAGTATTTCGATCAGACACTGCACCTCAACGCCCAACTCCAAAAAATTGACGGAAGATCGTTGCACTGTGACTACAGATTCATTGCTCCTTTAAAAAAAACTGCTCGACAGCGAATACACTATGCTGCAAGTTCCAACGCTCATAGCAACTTAAATGGCATAGTATGGGCCGTCTGCCGACATTTGTTCTTGAAAATTTGTTTTTTAAGAACTTTAAAAGATTTAACGACTAGTTTCGACCATAGGTCATTTCCTTTTTTTCAATTTATTAAAACACACAGAACAAAATGACAAAGAATTACAGAACAAATAAAATACATTAAAATGTTATAAATATAAAAAACCATGGGCTTTGTGGTTGGGTGTGTTGGAGAAGAGAGAAAAAAAGAGAGGAAGATACCTAGCCAACTATGGTTTCTCATGTAATAGGCAGGCAAAGAAGAGAAGAGAGAAGTAATGAGGAAAAAAGGAAAAGGAGAAATGGGGAAAGGAAAAAAACAGAGGAATAGGTACGCAAAATAAAGGTGAGCAAGTCAACTAAGAAATGAAAAAAAAACAATGCAGGAGCAGAAATCTTGAGTCTTATATATCTAAATGGGAGAAGAAATTACTGTCCTGTTTTTTATATCCAGTTTAATTTTTCCGCTGATCTTATTGTCCATGAAAAAGTTATTTGGAATGAGCTTTATTATTTTAGTAGGCTACCTATGAAAATCAACTGCCTCCTTATACATTCAATATTAGTGTTATAGGTTACATATTTGTCAGCAGTCGCCCTTCGATTATAATAATTGAGTTGAGTTGAGTTGAATTGAGTTTATTTCGCCAAATTATACATGATTACAATATTTAAAAAGGGCACAAAATGCAAGCAGCACAACGTAACAATTGTGTAAAATAAAACTTCATGACCTAAGGAGTAATACAATAGGCTAATTATATTAAATTATAATAGTGATACATTTTATAAGAAATAATAAAGGTTGATATCTATTAATAGTGTTATAAATAGAGAGCATTAGACTATTATAGTTTATCCTAAGATCTGAGAAAATTGCACTGCAAAGCAAATCTAAACCCTAATAGTGAAATAATAATTGCCCACATAGGCCTGATTGGCCTGTTCGTGGGGTCAATGAATTAAGTGTAGAGTTTAATGTGAGAGAAAAATCGGATCTATATTATTATCATCTATCATCTAAAACTTTCTTTTTTCTTTCAAGTTCAAAAGTTTTTATATTTTTTTATAAATTTGAACAAAAGTAGCCCATATAAGTGGAGTGATTTTTTATTGAATTCAATTTGAATTTGCAGGTGGACTTACGTCACATGTCGCAGTCACCAGACTCAGACACGATTGACGTGGGCATAGACCTGCAGGACTATTACCTGTCAGTCGAGTGGGACATCATGAGAGTACCAGCCGTGCGCAACGAGAAATTCTACTCATGCTGCGAAGAGCCCTACCCTGACATCATATTCAACATAACACTGCGTCGCAAGACACTGTTCTACACCGTCAACCTCATCATACCATGCGTCGGCATCTCCTTCCTTTCTGTGCTAGTCTTCTACCTGCCTTCCGACTCCGGGGAGAAGGTCTCTCTCTGCATATCCATCCTCCTCTCTCTCACTGTGTTCTTCCTACTTTTAGCCGAGATCATCCCACCCACCTCCCTCACAGTGCCACTGCTAGGCAAATATCTACTATTCACAATGGTTCTAGTCACGCTGTCTGTTGTGGTCACCATCGCAGTTCTGAACGTGAACTTCAGGTCACCGGTTACCCATAAAATGCGGCCCTGGGTGCACAGGTTGTTCATTCAGGTGCTGCCCAAGGTGCTGCTGATAGACCGGCCCAAAAAGGAGGACTCGATCGATGAGGATGGCGCTGAGGATGACCTCGACAAGAATGTGGATGACGGTAATAATATATTCACCGGAGTGTTTGATGTGCCCGCCGAAATCGACAAGTACTTGGGAGGTGAGTATTATAAATCCATAAAATCAAATTCAAATTCAATTGTTTTTTTTATAAAATATGACATATTTAAAAGTGCTATGAATTACATGAATAATTCTCCCTGCCTGTCCGTGTGCAGGGAGGAAAAATAATTGAAGACTGAGAATTTTGTGAAGTGAATATCTTTATCCATTCATTCATGCAATCAGTACATCATCAAAATGATAGGGAGAGAAAAAATAATGTAACCTTGTCCTATTCCTCTCCTTGTTCTATTTAGGTGTTGAGTCACATCCCACCCCCAAATCTTCGACGCATGAATGCCCTCACTAGAGAGTACAAGAAGATACAGGAAAATCGAAGCCTGCCAATACATGAGGATATACAAGATGCCAATCAGAGCCGTCTGCAATCTCGTAAGCCACCGGTTAGGACGGCAATTACAGCCTTAGATTCAGGTTTCCGTTTAACTGAGGCCTGGCAACAAGCGTGGTCAGCAAAACAGAACATTGACATCCCATTTGTAGCCAAAAGGCCACCAGGCTTCGATTTGCCTCGTAAAACATGGTCGACATTGAATAGGGTACGAACTCATTCATGGTAGATGTGCCTATCTGATGCATAAGTGGGGGAAGGCTGATTCCCCTCTCTGTGAGTGTGGAGCAGTCCAGACTGTGAGACACATAGTGGAGGAGTGTCCCAGATCAGCATACACGGGTGCACATGAAGATTTCCTGGTGGCTAAACCAGCATCAATAGCCTACTTAAATACCCTGGAAGCATGCCTCTAATTTCCAGGTCAAAAGTGACTAAGATATATTTCATATAGTTCATTTGTTTTATATATGAATTTTCTATTGTTTTCTTTTTTCGAATTTAGTGATTATAGATGTGTTGTGTATGCTGCCATACGCTAAATAAATTCCTCTCCCAAATAAGATAACATATTCAGTCTTGGTTCAGTCCAAGACTGAACCTGGACTGAACCAAGACTGAATGTGTTATCTTATTTTGGAGAGAAATAGGACAATGTTACATTATTTTTTCTCTCCCTATCATTTTGATGATGTACTGATTGTATGAATAAATGAATAAAGATATTAATCATCATAATTATTATCGAACGAAAATCCCAATTGAATGCTGTAAATCACTCCAAAGAAATTTATTATTATTAAACGAAAATCCCAATTAAATGCTGTAAATCACCCCGAAGACTTCAGCTACTGCGAATAATAACAACAGAGTAAAAAGCTAGATGGAAATTCGAAAAGCTCTAATATACGAAAATTATTAATCAGCCCGGGAAATAATTGATAATTATTGAATTGAAATGAATAAATAGTATGAAAATGATTATTTCTATCTGTAGACTGACTGGCCCTTACACCAAACTGACAATCTCTGGACAGCAGCGCTCATTTTATACAGTCAGTCAGTCTAGAGATGGAAATAAATTGGAATTTGCATTTATTGGAATACATCTCCCAATTTATTTCCATCTGTAGACTGGCTGGCCGTTATGGCTTGGAATAAAATGAGCGCTGCTATCCAGAGATTGTTAGTTTGGTGTATGGGTAAAGCATTTGGTAAGCATTCTTGACCGGCAATTAGGAGGTACCGGGTTCGTTTCCCGGGCTGACAAATAACTTTAGTATAGTAGCGCTTATCAAATCTCCACCCAGCTGTTCACCCTGTTGTCAATATTTGCAGTAGCAGCGGTCTTCGGGGTGATTTATAGCATTCAATTGGGATTCTTGTTTAACAATAATTATTCATTAATTAGCATTTGAACAATGCAATTTCCAATCTATTTCCATCTGTATTGATCATCATTAATTTTCAAAGTTCAAATCAAAGAAATATCAACTCACAAAATAATAATACATCTTCATTTTGAAGTTTATATGAGCGCTCAATGTTGAAAAAGTACATTCGTTGAGATCAAGGCCATATTTCAAACAGTTTAAACGCTCATGAAACGTTCAAAAACATCAAACAACGGAAGAAACTATATCAATCTTATCTATCTATCTATCTATCTATCTACTGTATATAAATGAAAATCGAGCATCAAATTTTGACATTCAATGACTTTTTTATGTTTGCACAGAATTTGATGATTTTTTTCAGTTGTATATTTGTTATGTTCAGGAGCAGGTTTATGGGGTTTATGGCCTATCAAATTTATTATCCGACTTCAGGACTCTTTCTTAAGAGTCCTTCAAAGTTCACATCTAATCCTTAAACCTAGCTCCGCAGTGCAGGCTGGTTGCTTGGCTGAATCGGACTAGGCGCTGAGACAGCAAATAATAGCAGCGTTGGTGGGAATGCGAGCGGCCGCAGTAACACCTCCCACCCAGCAATGGTCGGCGTAGTTACGCCTAGCGGACAGACGAAAGAACAAACCAGTCGGTTATTTGATCCCTCCAGCCAGGCTCAGCCAAGCAGCCGAGACAATAGAACAATGGAGTGACGGTCTTATTCGCGTTCATCAGCAGTTTTCTTTCTCACGACTATTTTTATTTTTTGTGTGTCAATAATAACTCCAGTCACCAGTAAAAAGTTTCCAGAAACGTGGTGTACTACCATATTAATGACTTTTCATGATGATTTTTAATTATTTAAAAACATTGTTGACATTCTGAGCCTTTAGGCTAAACTTGGGGTCGCTGAGAACGAATCTGCAATCAGAATTTCTCTATCACCAAAAATAACGAAAAAAATCCAGCTGTTGATCTTCCGGCAACCGTTAACAGTCATCCTGCAATGCGGCCGAAACACTTCCAAGCCAGACACCCATCTCGAATGACAACAACGCCAAGCTGTAAGAAACCATCCTGCACTGCGGCGCTAGGTTGAGAGAGAAAATTTGTGAGCTGGCCACACACAGAAATAAAAATCAACTGTTATAATCATTGCGTCATCCAACAGCCGTCGATAGATCTGTTTTTCTATTATTTTTCTTTCTACTGATTCACAAAATTTTAATTCCAATAATAATGCCGCGTTACGAACGACGTCCAAACTTGGGTCGTAGAACTCGAAATGCTGTGAATTTAGAATATGCACGGGAAAATCAGCAACGAGGAGATAATATACCATTTTCCCAGCAAGCTGCATTCAACTATATCTAACGATACAAAACTGCTGCACAACAACTAAGCACATAGGAAATCCATATTGAAATTTAAATTTGAATACTGATTGTTAGATAATTTTCATAAAAATGTAGTACATCAGATTAAGCTAAGGCTAAGCACACCTGAGGAGGCGCGGCTTGATGATACTAAGTGTTGATCTTATGGAGATTGCCTTATCACACCTTTCCATGTCATGCCCGTGTGTGAGTTCTTCCTTTCAAACCAATAAGCAAGAAGCACCTTGATGCAAAATGCCGCATCGCGCCTCCTCAGGTGTGCATTCATCTAAAGTTTGTCATGAGATGCATTAACTATTTGGCAGTACGAAGTTCGCCAGACCAGCTAGTAATATAATAAAGGGAAGAATCGGCTTATACACGAACAGGATTGGAAATTCACGAATGACGCATCATCACGTCTGAAATACTGGACCGATAAACTTTGAATTTTTCATGTAGATTCTTAATTTACCGAGGATGGTTATAGGCTTATTTTAAATTCTTCAAGATTTAAGTAGGTCAAGTTTTCAGTTTGTCAAGTTTTCAATTAGACCCTTACGAAGCACGGGTTAGGTACCTCAATATCTTCCTTTTTTGGAACCATATTCTTGGAATAAGATTTTGATTGATAGTTGACTAGTGATTGACGTTTTAAGAAGAAATCAATCTATCTCTGTTATGAACTAAATATTAATTATTTTTGATAGTATTATTGTAGTAATGTTTAATATTGTTGATTATTTTTGATAATATGATTGTTTGTGGCAGGGTATGGCAGCAGCAAACGGTTCAGTGCCGACTACGACATACCCTCTCTGCCTCCTTCGCGCTACGACTCGGGGGGGCCCACCACAACAATGGTGCCCTGTTTCGGGGGGGTAGGGGGGGCCGACCCCCCTCTGCCCCTCCCGTTGCCCTCGGCCGATGACGACCTGTTCAGCCCGGGTGTGGGGGTGGGGGGTGTAGAGAGCCCCACCTTCGAGCATCACCACGATCAGCCCATCACCATGGAGAAGACCATCAAGGATGCCAAGTTCATTGCTCAACATGTCAGGAATAAGGACAAATTCGAAAACGTGAGTTCTTGACCAATGCAAAATTATTTCAAGAGACTGAATTCTGTTTGAATATTGTTCTTTTAGCTTTGTACAGCCCTGAGCCAGTTGCACAAAGATAACTTTCCCCAATATGAGTGTATGCAGAATGATTTCGTGGTTCTGCATTCGGAATGCTCATTGATTAAAGCTGTGCAAAGGCTAAAAATAAACTTTCTACTAGTGATATTTTTCTAAGTTCTCCGATCTATTTACTTTCAAGCTATCAAAATAGAAAATTTTTCTCAGGAAAACATTTTTTTCCGATCATTACTTTTTGTGATATGAGCGCCTAAAGTTTAAAGTTTTGGGACAGAACATTTTCAAGTTCGGCAGGAGATAAATCCATGAGATTAGAGGAGAGAATACATTCTTCATGGTGTTTTTGATCTAATGAAACAAAACTTTTCATAAAATATCAATTTTTGAGAAAGTTATTCAATTTACTAAAAAATAGCTTCCAGTTGAGTTAATTTTGGTAAATAGAATAACTTTTTCAAAAATTGATATTTTCAGAGAATTTTTGTTTTACTAGATCTACAATACCATGAAGACTATTTCCTATAAGTTTCATGGATTTATCTCTTACAGAATTTGGAATGCTCTGTCCCAAAAATTTAAACTTTAGGTGCTTATATCTCAGGAACAATGATCGGAAAAAAATGTTTTCCTGAGAAAACGTTTTCATTTCGATAGCTTGATAGACAAATCGAAGAACTTTGAAAAATATCACCAGTATAAGCTTTATTGAAGCTTTATTCTAAGCTTTTGCACAGCCTTAAGCACCGCATACACAAATTGATTTATGCTACTACGATATTTTGCCGTCCTTATAAATTCTATCAAATTGAACATTAAACATCATCTGTCTCATCTAATAGAATTTATAAGGATGGCAAAATACCGTACGAACAAAAATCGATATATGTGTGTGTGTGTGTGTGTGTGTGTGTGTGTGTGTGTGTGTGTGTGTGTGTGTGTGTGTGTGTGTGTGTGTGTGTGTGTGTGTGTGTGTGTGTGTGTGTGTGTGTGTGTGTGTGTGTGTGTGTGTGTGCGAGGCTTTAAAGTAGGTGTCCCATAGCTTTGCCTCTGTGACCTTGAAACGGCATATAATAGGCAAGGTATGGTTCGCAAGGTAATATTCACGGCTTTGCAAAAACATCAGGCTTCTGATATCCTTGATCCCTAGATGGAGGAAGCTCCCTACACACAGAGATTCTCCATGAATGAGATGGCTACAATAATGTATCACCAACAATGGAAAGAGCATGTTGAACAAAAGTCAGCTAATAGGCTGGTGTTGTGCTAAAAGGACATAACTCCAAAAAGCTTATATAATTTATTTATCCATTGATAGATACAATATCATCTATATCTATGCTCATGTGTATCTTTTCCGATGCAACACGTTGCTTTTAAGAAGATACAAAAGAGTATCTGTTGCTAATGGAAAGATACATTGAAGCTCCTTGTGTATCTTCCCGGATGCAACACATTGCTTTTGAGAGGATACAGAAGAGCATCTCTTGCTTTTGGAAAGATATATTTTCAAATAGGCCTATGCACGATGTTTTTGAATAGGTAGTATTGTAGTCTAGTGGCCCTCCACTGATAGGCAAAGGTAGAGGACCCGGACTATATATGTGTTAGGGACTACCATATTATAATGTGTTCATCTTTTGAGTGAACAATCCCTTTTGAGTGAACAATAACAGATTCTCTTTTGAGAATTCTCTTTTGAGTGAACAATAACAAATATTCATTACGCATCTGTTCCAGTATTGATCTGCGAACTGACAAAAATGTAAATGTTGCAGGTAATAGAAGACTGGAAATACGTAGCTATGGTTCTAGACCGGCTCTTCCTGTGGGTGTTCACCCTGGCCTGTGTTCTGGGCACGGCGCTGATCATCCTTCAGGCGCCATCTTTGTACGATACCACCAAGCCAATAGACATACTCTACTCGAAAATTGCCAAAAAGAAAATGCTCGCGATGATGGGACCTGAAGAGGATTAATACAGCGGTAACTTTGAACAGAACTCTGGAAAGATCGAACTTTGTCTGGATGGAACCCATAACAATCACACGATTTGATGTATCCAAAGAAACAGGTCAAAAAAGGTTGTATTTTCTACTCGAGAATTGAACAGGTCCTGATAATAATATTCGTATGGCTTTTATTGAACTTTGAAAAGATCAAACTTTGTCTGGGGGGACCCAAAACAAACACACGATTTGATGTGCATATGAAAAATTCAGGTCAAAAAAGGTTGTATTTTCTACTCGAAAATTGAACAGTCCTAATAATAAAATTCGTATGGCTTTTATTGGTGGGGAGTTCCTGACAGAATAATTCTCACCTCACCCGAATATATATCATTCAAGCCGTCAATGAGCCTTACGACTGTTATACTTCAGCCGGGACCGACAGTTTAACTACTCTAAAACTGACCAGTCCTAATAATAAAATTCGTATGGCTTTTTTTGGTGGAGAGTTCCTGACGGAATAAGCTCTACCTCACCTGAATATATATTTCAGTCGTCAATGGGCATTACGACTGCCATACTCCAGCCGGGACCGACAATTTAACGTGCCCATCCTTATGATGATGGATCTCAAGGGAGCTTAATTATCAATGGAGTCCAAAAACTAACAGGACCGGTACCCCACAGTTTGTAGATGGGTCAAAAACAAACCAAATCCAATTGGTTAGCTGCTGGGTGGACCCAAAGTTGAAGTACAATTTGATAAGCATGTGTAAGTTGTCAATGGGGTCAAAAAACTAAAAATAACAGTACCTACCGTACAGTTTGTAGATTCACATCGATGGGCACAATAATTATTTTTTAAATATACATTCAGCATAAAGAAGGTGTACTTTGAGTAACATCACATGTTAAAAAAAAAACTACCACATTGTTTAGTAGCATTTATTACCTAGCTATTTATGGTATCATTTTATTTATTTTTCCTCCACCTACTGCATAGAGTACTTTACTTTACTCCCTGAAACATAATACCAAAGTGTCACTTGGCTTCGCCTTGGGCATTAAACTCTCCCCTCAGGGAGAAAAAGTTGTATCTTTCACTCTTAATCTTTCAATAATTATTTATAATGTTGTAAATGTTTTGGACATGACACTTATTGGAGTAAGCTGTGATTAAAGGCTACAATAAAATCAATCTCCATCTTTAATTCTGATGAAAGAAGACATTGTTGGATGTTTGGGGATCACTATCATATACGTCACTATTCATTGTTTTTCTAACTTGAATTTTAAAACACTTACAAAGTGAAAATGCACTTACTATTGGGTAGTGACGATTGTTTCGACCTGGTGTGGGTCATCATTAGACTGTCATTGTCTTTGGGTGATTGAGGACGAAATGGACCTATTTTGACCTCTGTTAAATTTAACTGTTACCTTGGTCTTGGATGCTGAACTATAGCGTTGATCACTCAAATTGTGCTTCTGTTTGTGGGATAAGCGTCGTTAAAAAGAACAATATAAAAGCAAGCATTAGCCTAATAATCAACAATAAAATATCAAGAACTAAATACCAAATTTAAATAAAGTGTGTTGAATAATCAACAATCGAACTTTGTAAAATAAACGATTATGTAAATCTGAACAATTAATCATATTGGAATTAATAACTCATTCCGGTAATATTACTGTAAATTATAAATTATTTTACTATGTATATTTTTAAGCCGTCTAAGGGACGTTTGCACAGTCAAAGCTAATGAACTCGATTTAATCAGCTTGTGGCTTAAACTCAAAACACATTATAACAAACTAGACGTGATACGGATTTAATACAGTTTAAAATGAAATTTAGTTTAAACTGTCACTTTGCAAACGGCCCTTGATCTATCAGTAAGTTGTAATATGGAGGCTTTGCAAATCTCTATCATCTACTAGTAGGTAACCCGTGCTCCGAAAGGGTCTTTTTTAAAACTTGACAAACTGAAAACTTGACCGAGTGGAATCTTGAAGAGTTTGAAATAGGCCTGGAACCATCCTCGTTTAATCAGGAATCTAGATATGCAAAATTTCAAGTTGATCAGTTCAGTAGTTCAGACGTGATGATCAATAGTTATTTGTGCAACTAGTGCGCAAAGTGACAGTTTGCTGCACCGAAAGAAACGTTTACGCCCGAGCCGTAGGCGAGGGCGGAATGGTTTCTTGAGTGCAGCAGAGGAACTTTGCGCACGTATTTCACATTAAGTTTTTCCTACAGTTACCATTGAATATGAAAAGTGGGTAATTATGGGTAAAATTGCCTAAAATCTATCAAATGTTTTTCTGTTTAATTTTATTATTGATAAAAACCTTAATCCTAAAATCCTAAAGTCCTCGTTGTCCTTGGTTATAATATATGATGCATAATAATTAGCGCGTTGTGCTTGGTTGCACCTCTGCTCACTATAGCAGCCACAGCAGTCACTGTTACCAACTTCATTTTGATTTTGCTGCACTGTTGCTCCATATAACCTACTAAGTATTTTGCGTTGCCATGTTGCAAATCTGGAGTGCAGAAAAATTTTTCCCGCACTAGAGCGGAAAAGTGATTCTTTGCGTTCTGTAATCAGTGCAGCAATGGCCACTTTTCAACGTAACTGTAGGAAAACGTAATTTTCCCATCCCATACGTGTATAAGCCAGTTTTTTCCTCTATTATAGTATAGATTTCTCAAACACATTGTCGAAAGCATTAGGCATAATTATGGATCAGGCAAAGAGCTTTGTATTCAATGCCGATTCTTGGGGAAGAATTTTCGCCCAGCCGCCAAGTATAGGCCTAATTGGTTGTTGATATAGGCCTATTGGTTGCTAGATAACTACGCTACAGTATATAGCCTTATACAGAGTGGGTAAAAAGTCCGAGAACGGCTTAATATCTCATACACAAAGGTAATTTGATGGTGGGTGTGATTGGGGATCACTCAAAATGAAAAAACTACTTTACTATAACTTCAAAAATCTGGTCTCCATCTTGGATTCGCCATATTGAATGCAGCTTTATTTTTTTAAATAGGAAGGTTGTCATGCAATACATAATTTAGATACGAAATTTTCAAAAAAATGAATGGTGAAAACCGCATATTGATATCTCAAACCGTTTCAAAGATAATCACATTAATAATCAATACTATTCAAAGCAGAAAAGAGAGAAAAAAGTCTGAGAACGGCTTCTTATCTCATAAAAAGAAGTAGTTCCAAGGTGGGTGTGATTGAGGATGAACGATAGGGGGATAAGCTTTATTGAGAATATACAGAGTGGGTGAAAAGTCCGAGAACGGCTTAATATCTCAAACACAAAGGTAATTTAACGGTGAGTGTGATTGGGGATCCTACTCGAATTGAAAATACTACTTTACTATGATGACTTTAAAAATCTGGTCCGCCATCTTGGATCTGCCATTTTGAATACAACTTTATTTTTTTAAATAGGAAGGTAGTCATGCGATACATGATTTCGGTAAGGAATTTCATGAAAAAATGAATGGCGGGAACCGCACATCGATATCTCAAACCGTTTAGAAGATATTCACATTACTAATCAATACCACTCATGTATTTCATTTCTGATTTGCATGGTATTGATTGATAATATGAATATCTTCTGAACGGTTTGAGATATCGATGTGCGGTTCTCACCTTTCATTTTTTCTTAAAATTTCTTATCGAAATCATGTATCGTATGACCACCTTCCCATTTAAAAAAAATAAAGTTGCATTCAATATGGCGGATCCAAGATGGCGGACCATATTTTTGAAGTCATAGTAAAGTAGTTTTTTTCCAATTTGAGAGGGATCCCCAATCACACCCACCTTGGAATCACGATCTTTTATGAGATACTAAGTCGTTCTCATACATTTTTCTCTCCTTTCTGCTTTGAATAGTATTGATTAATAATGTGAATATCTTCTGAACGGTTTGAGATATCGATGTGCGGTTTTCACCAGTCATTTTTTTCTTCAAATTCCGTATCGAAATCATGTATCGCATGACCATCTTCCTATTTGAAAAAATGAAGTTGCATTCAATATGGCGGATCCAAGATGGCGGACCAGATTTTTAAAGTCATTGTAAAGTAGTTTTTTTCAATTTGAGTAGGATCCCCAATCACACTCACCATTGAATTACCTTTGTGTATGAGATATTAAGCCGTTCTCGGACTTTTCACCCACTCTGTATATTCTCAATAAAGCTTATTCCCCTATCGTTCATGTATGTACTTTATACTCTAAAAAAGAACATATAGGCCTATTCATATCCATAACATAGCATATAACAGATTCATATCCATTCATTAATCAAATTATACACAATTCGATGAAACTTCCAATAGATTAAACCTGCAAATAAAGGTCGTATTTTATACTCTCATGAACAAACTAAGCCAATTACTATTACAAAAAAAAAACAAATTAAATGCTGTCAATCACCCCGTAGACTTCTGATAATACTGTTATGAAAACAGGGTGAACAGCTGGATGGAAATTCGATGAGCGCTACTATTCCCGGGCTGACAAATAATTTTTGAATACTAGCGCTCATCAAATTTCCATCTATAGTAAGGTCCAAATAATTATAACGGCAGTGGAGAAAGATAGTAGAAAAAACGTTGCCGATCCTCTGTCTTATCAATGCCTTCTATGGTGGGTAACTGATACCGGTTCATTGATTTTTAATATGAACGGTTCATCTTCCTTTGGAATAATAAATTATATTCCATCAATCCAGAAAATATATTTCTTAATGATTTTATAATAAATTTTCGTAATCAAGATTAAATATTTTGTTAAATAATTGAATTTCTCCATTGTTAAAAAACGATCTGGCAACAGAGCAAAGCGAGAAAGAGATAGCGCTATCCGCTTTGTTGAATGATAGACAAGGATAGCATACAATTGCTAATCAAACACTGCCATTATAACGTGGATCTATCTCACTATAGTCATAGAGAAACAATAGCTTGAATTGTTTCTCTATGCTATAGCTGTTCACCGTGTAGTCAATATTTGCAGTAGCTGCAGTTTTCGGAGTGATTTACAGCATTTAATTGAGATTTTCGTTTAATAATAACTATCATTAATTATTCGCATTTGGACAAATGCAATTTCTAATTTATTCCCATCAGAAAGCTTGGCCAAGTTTGATTTAGTTGCTTAGGCCTAAAATACAAATATACTACAATACACTCTCTTATAGATAGATAGATAGATATATATTATGTCTGGTTGGCCTCAACGGCGTCAGACAAGTCAAATTGCTAGCAAAAGCGAGACACCATTGATTTTTCATGAAATTCATATCTAGTATATAATTACTATTTGTCTTCAACTCTATTACAGTAATCAAAATAGTCCTCCAGACTATAAAAGCACTCCTCCTTTAGAAATAATTTCAAACTTCGTTTAAACTCTTTTATCGTTAATATTTCCCGCAACCGAATTGGTAGTACTTGGTAAATCTTTCTACCAATATAACTGGGTTTTTCTTTATACAAAGTCAATCTATGATATTCCGAAAAGGTACTCTTATGCCGTGTATTATATTCATGCGTCTTATTAATAGTCTGTAGTGAACACCTTCTAATATATACACACATTTCCAAAATATAGAGACAGGGAACAGTGAGAATCTCCATTTCAATAAAATAGTCCCTACAATGTGTTTGTGGATGCAACCTCAACATAGTGCGCAATGCTTTCTTTTGACAAATAAAAATTTGCTGAAGGTTACTCTCTCTAGCTCCCCATAGGGCCACTGAATATGTAATATGTGACTCCACCAAGCAATGATAGACCGACTTCAATAGAGGCTTATTATTTGATTTACTTAAATTCCTTAAGACAAAAATTCCACTCGCTATTTTACTTTCAATATTATCCAATTATTCCCCCCAACCCAGCCCTTCCACCAGTTTCACTCCTAAGAAGTCCGTTGAGCTCTTGATTACCAATTCCGACTCTCCAATGAATAATTTAGGTGTTTCATTGTGTCTTAACCTCCTACTCTGATGGGTTTGTAGACACATATAATTTGTTTTCGAGGCATTCAACATCAATTCATTATTTGCAAAATATTGGCACAGGCTATTCTTTTGGTTCATCTCGTCATTGTCACTATAAGAATAGAAAGATCTTGTATAAGAAGTTGATGAGAATCATTTTTTAAATATGAACCCAAATGGCAAGGTAAAAAGTTAAAAATCCTGGCTACCTACGCCTGTTTCGCAACATTCCGAACCTGTCAAAATAATCATGTTCAAACATTATCATGTAAAAACATAATCCTATAAAAACATAATCCTGTTAAAAACTTGATCCTGTTCCGTGTTCCTATCACATGTTGTTTCAATAAGCAATGAACATGACCAATCCCTATATTCTATGTAACTTCTGACTAGGTATAACAAGTGGCCTTCAAGATAGGAATGTGTATTTGGATTCAGAAGTTCGTACACCAATTATTGAGCTACAGTATTGTTGAATATGCAGGACAACAAAGCTTTCAATGAGATTTGCATAGTTTCCATAATGCACGTACAAATATAAATGGAAATATTAATCTGAGTACACTTTTTAATTGAAAATAGAACGTTTTTAACTGAAATACCAATTTGACTTACATTGTAATAAGTGTATTTATATTACTAAGTTATGACACTCTGATGTTATATTCATATGATTTCTCTAAGATATATTATAAATGTTCTGTATTTCTTATCAATATTCTGTGATATTGTTATTCGTATGTATTAGCTTACCTTACTTCATGTTTTTGTATTTTTATTGTAATGTATTTGATTTGACGATGATTATTGCTTTTTGTAATAGTATATTTCGCACCTAAAGCAGAAAATGAGATTTTTCCAGCTCTCAATCTTTTCTAGTCCTCGGCCTACGGCCTCGGACTTGAAAACCGATTTCGTAGGCCGTAGGCCGAGGACTAGAAAAGATTGAGAGCTGGAAAAACATTTTTGCCCGTGGTGCGAACGATATTTTTCGCCACACTACAGGTATTGCTGACAAAATAAATAAAGAATACAAAAATAAAGAATACTCGTTAAGCTATCGTACCTATCTCTTGATCTTAGTGGTAGAAGATTTGCAGTCAGGATTTCAGATTCTTTTAAAATTTCACTTGGAATACCACAGTCATCTTCAAGCATTTTTGAAAATTCGGAATGCACTAATCAACAATAAATAATTGAATAAAACTGGTTGCGAAGCGAATTAGTTTGATTCGAAACTGGAACTGAAATCATGGCTACTTCAGCTGATGATGAAAGTGGCCACTCGCCCGATCTAGCGGATGACTTATTAACTACTTCCATGAGCGGCTGGAAAGAGACAACTTTCTGGCTCAGCCCGGAAAAGAAACCCTTTTCTGACGTCTTCTGCAAACAAGGTCTTTCAGATCTATCAGATCTTTCAAATCGTCTGGAAAACAGCTGCTTTCTGTGCAGTGTGGCGAAAAGTTGTTTTCGTATCAAATAAAAATTCTTGATTCTTGAGACTATTTTGTCACGACATATTTCGGCCACCTACTAATGCCATTTTCAAGTGATTGAAAAACAAATGAATAGAATCACTTGTAAATGGCATTAGTGGCCAAAACATGTCGTGACGAAATAATTTAAAAAGGGTACCGTATTCAGATTTATATTAAAAAGTAGCACTAAAGAAAAAATACAATTCCATGTACGTACTAATCTTTTGAAAAGTACATCACTTATAGTTGATAAGATGTACGGTATTGATATAATTGTGATTATGAACAAAACTTTTGTAAATTTTAAATTGGTTGTTATTTTATTGTGAATGATGTTTGATATTTCCATCAGATTATAAAGTTGGAGGGAATGGGCTGTGTTTATCCTAACTGCGCTGTGTTTATTTTCAATGCACTCTCTGATTTTTGAATATTGGATCTTATCAGAGGGATTCTATCTTCCAACAAGAAATTCTCATCTTAATTCTTGATAACATAACTTGAGATTTGAAATTCCAAGTGGACCAGATATGTCTGCGTTGCCAGATTGTGTGAAATTGCGGCTTCCTCATGCAGGCAAATGTGACTATAAATATTAAATTTCAACAAGAATTTGAGAGATAGACCTAAGCCTTGCAAATCGCATGGAAGCGACGGGTGAGGGAGAATTTATTGAGGCTAAAAAAAACTTTCAAGCGATATTTTTCTAAGATTTTCGATTTGTATACTTCCTATCTAGCTATCAAAATAAGAAAGTTTTCTGAGGAAAACATTTCTTTCAAACATTACTTTTTGATGTATTCCAATTTAAATTTATTTCCACAGACACAAAAAAGTTTGATAAACATTAACAAAAAGAATACCTACAAGCAAATGTAACAACAATACACATTAAAACAAAATAAAAAGATAGTGGTGCAAAAGAAAAAAGGAGGAGGGTTTTTGAAGGGTTATTCCAACTATGGTAATCCATGAACTAAGAAAACCTTCAATCTTTGAGAAGGTGAAAAAGGAATCAGGAAAATATATGGTATGAGATAATTAAAAAGATATGAACGCCTGAAGTTTAAAATTTTGGGACAGATATCATTCCGAATTCGGTAAGAGATAGATCCATGACATTTAAGAATAAATATAAATAGAAATGAAAATCTTAGTATCCTTTTTTGAATTATTTATCACAACATGATTTAACAAATAAATGTCATTTTCAAGTGATATGAAGTAAATAAATAAATGCTGCTGGAAGACTCTAATTTTGATCATATGTTAGTGTATTCATATGATTTCATGAACTGGGACTGTAAATTTTGGATATTTATTTATTTATTTAGCGTATGACAGATACACAACAAATATATAGCTGATGAGTCTCAAATCCCTAGATATACACTGTATATTTCTAAATTTTTTGAGATGTTGTGTAGTTTTTGGTCAGGAGAACATAAGTTTGTCTGACCGCCATCATTTGCTAGTCCATTTAGCGTTACCCAATGTGCACCATGGAGGCGAACTAGCGTTACACATATTTATGTTCAAAATCTGATTGCTGGAACAATTTTGAGGTTAAAGAAGGTTAAAACTCAATTTCAAATTTTCACAGAAAAAAAACATTTTCAAAAAATCATCTTCACGATTACAAGTATCCAAAATTGCTTCAAATAGTAATTTATCACATAAAAACAATCCAAATGTAGAATTTCTGTTTGAAATTCAAATCAAATCATATTCAAATTCATATTCATATCATGCTGTTGTTGATTCATGAAGTAGCTCGAAAATGACCCATAATAGGTCAGAAATGAATGAAATATTTTGGATGTAAATTTGCATGATTCTATCAAAAATGTGGTTTTTGGTACCGTATCTAAATGGATCAAGTTTATCATTTTATCTCTGTTTGATTTTGCTGCCTCATAAATATGAAATTCTTCTTCAACATTCAGTTTTCCACTTTTATTACCATAGTTTAGTATTTTCATATTGGAATTTATATCTGTGAAATTATGGCCCGAATCTATCAAGTGTTCAGCAAATGCCGACTTTTGTGTATTATTCTTAGATTTTAGTACTTGGATGTGTTCTCGAAACCTAATATGGAAATTTTTACCCATTCGTCCGATATAGAGTTTGTCGCAATCACTACATTGAAGTTCATAGATTCAAGATTTTTTAAACTCATCTTGCTGTACATTTAAATTAAACATATATAAAATAATAAACCCAATCCAGACACCAATAACCCCATTTTTGATAGAATCATGCAAATTTACATCCAAAATTTACAGTCCTAGTTCATAGAATCATATGAATACACTAACATATGATCAAAAATAAGAATCTTCCAGCAGTATTTATTTACTTACCTCATATCATTTGAAAATGGCATCAATGTAGAAACATGTTGTGATAAAATAATTCAAAAAAGGTTACTGAGATTTTTATTTCCATTTATATTACAAGTAGCCCTATACAGAAAAGAGACAATTATGAGAATGGATTCTTCATGGTATTGTTGATTGAATAAAACAAAATTTTCCTAAAAGAATCATTTTTTTAGAAACTTATTCAATCTACCAAAAATAACATCTAGTTGAGTTATTTCTGGTAATTTTTGGTTAATTGAATAATTTTCTCAAAGGTTAATATTTTAAAGGAATTTTTGCGTTATTAAACAACAATACCATCGAGAATTTATCTTGAGATGCATGAATTTATCTCTAGCCGATATCTGTCCCAAAAATTTAAACTTTAGGCGCTCATATCTCAAAAAGTAATGATTGGAAAAATGTTTTCATTCCGATAACTTGATAGTATAAATATATTCTTGATGCATATATGAATATATACTTGATAAATATATAAATATATAAATATATACTTGATAGTATAATCAAAAAATATCACCAGTAAAAAGTTCTTTTAAGCCTTTGCACAGACTTAAATGGTTGGAATCGTCACCGTCTTGCAATGTGAAATATGCGCAAATATGCAACAATGCGCACAAATAAACACGAGGAATTTCCAATCTCATTTTTATGGTCTAGTATAAGAGAATATCAATTTCATCCAATCTGTCAAAGCTGTTAGTTGGTCACTGGGGTATAATAAAACTCATCTTATTTTATTCATAGCAGGCTTCAATCCCAAAGTCCTATTTACTTGAAACTAAATTTTACTTTGCAATAATCTTATTGAAGATTATAATAGGATAATACAAAGTCCATAGAATGAATAATTGTATTCCAGGTACATTGAGGATAATATAAATGGAAGAGTCATGTGAGATTAAATTATCGTATAGGCTTATACCAGGACCTCCTAAATATCCGGGTATTTAGGAGGTCCTGCTTATACACAAGACCTTCAAATCAACATTATTGCTACAGTGATTATGTTTGAAAAATTTGAAAAAAACTTATAATTTATTACAATAATTGTTCATCTGAATTAGAGGCTATCTGTTGGATTCATTATTCATAAAGACGGCCATCAGGCACATTAATAATAATCAAATTTAAGCAATTAAAATTTTACATAAATATTGATATATATGATGAGAATAAATGAAAATTCCATTTATGACAATCTGAGAGGGTGAATTTTTTAATTGAAAGTGTAAATAACATGATTTTCTAGCATATATGTACAGTACAACTGACACATAAATTTATATCAGTAGTTGGTATGCGACTCATCATCACAAAGCGTAAATAAACATGTTTAAAATAAAATTTGTAATAAAATTAATTGGTATTGGTAATCAAAAATTAATTGGTATGCGACTCATCATCACAGAGCGTGAATAAAGATGTTTTAAATAAAATTTGTAATAAAATGAATGAGTAATTGCATAAATGAATTAATACAGTATTGGTTGGTTGCTTCAATACATGAAAAATTTAAATTTTAAATTGTAATATAACTGAATGCATTGTAAATTAACTTAATTCTGATACTCAAAAATCTTGTGTATTGATTTGAAAAGTATTTTTGTGCCAAATTTTTGATAAATTTACTGATTAATCATGTACTAGGTTATATTTCTAGTTCTGCAATCTCTTTCCGCCAAAATGTTTTTAAAGACTTACTATTTTATTGTATTTCTTGTTCTACAATCTCTTTGTGCCGAGATGTTCTCATGAACTCACTGTTCATTCGATTAATTATAGCTCTACAAAATAAGGATTAATTAGTTATTATTGCTGATAGTTTAGCATTGTTAATTATAGTTATACCGTACCTAAACCGTGTAGAATAATGATCGTTCAATAATTGTGTTGAAATCTTGAATTTATCATTGATTGGTAGATCATTTCGTTGACCTATCAACATTATCTTGAGTTGAACATTTTTAATGCAGGCCATAAGAATTGAATTCTTGTTATTTGATTTTTCTTAATTTTGTGATTGAAATGTGCCATAAAAATGTATTCTTGCAGTATTGTTTGAAGAAAAATTGAAAGGGAGCAGATATGATTCAAGAATATCATGCGGAAGAAGGAGAAATTGAATTTCACCATTTTCATGGGATATTATTTGCTCTTGAAACCCAGTAGTCTACATTGGGAATTCCATTGAAGGTGGGTTTCCGTTTGTGCGTAAACTTCCGCAGTCGACGACGACAGGCATTGTTGTCTGGAGAAATTCATATTGTCCAAATTCCAAGTGTGCTAAGACAGCTGATCCAATAACTTTCCGTTATTTTTGTTTTCTTTATCCAATAATCAAAACATTTCGAATACGCAACATATTGCCATTTAAAAGTATGAACTCAACCTCCCCCATTAAAACAAAATTGAACATAATCGTATAGGTTATTTAGACAAATTGAAATCTGAATCAAATCAAATTGGTTTTTATTATCCATGATAACAGGGTAAAAAATTCAAATCATACAACAACGTTACCTACATCTTCTGCAAGCAAATAATAATAAATGGAACTTACAGATTAAATTAAACGATTAATCGTGATAACTAAATCTAACTGCAATTATCGTAGTTACAGAAAAAACAAAAATTTTTTTTCCTACAGTTACCTTGAGAAGTGACCATTCCTGCACTGATTACAGAACGCAAAGAATCACTTTTTTGCACTAGTGCGCAAAGTATTACTTTGCATACTCTTAATACTTTACGTATCATCTTGCAGTCATCCCGAACAGCTGTTGACATTGTTGGCTTGTATTTTGAATGCGAATTTGTTCTATCTATATTTCTGATTTTCAAATAAATAAAAATGAGAACTCATTGAATTATAAATTTTGAATATTATTTATTCATTATTCATTATTTCAAATATTATTTTTTTCATTCATCAATTGATTGTTTGAAAAATTATTTAGAAATTAATATTTACTCAAAATTATTCAAATTTTCAAATTTATTGGATTAATTTAATTTTCAATTTGAATAAATTATCGATTACCGTATTAATTGTTAATTGGGTTATCAAGTTTAAAATGAATTAAAGTTGTTATTAATAACAAAATTTTACAGACAAACATTTGATGGATTTCAGCCATAATTTAACCCATAATCAATCACCTTTCATATTCAATGGTAACTGTAGGAAAAGTTTAATGTGAAATATGTGCGCA
Source organism: Nilaparvata lugens (assembly GCF_014356525.2). Taxonomy (NCBI): domain Eukaryota; kingdom Metazoa; phylum Arthropoda; class Insecta; order Hemiptera; family Delphacidae; genus Nilaparvata; species Nilaparvata lugens. Next base: position 36,242,764 of record NC_052512.1, read on the forward strand.
AAGTTCCTCTGCTGTCCTTAAGAAACCATTCCACCCTCGCCTACGGCTCGTGCATAAACGTTTCTTTCGGTGCAGCAAACTGTCACTTTGCGCACTAGTTGCACAAATAACTATTATAAACTTCATGGAAACTCTTCACAAAGGCAAAGCCTGTGTGTGGAAAAACCAATTTACCAAATCTGAGATCCTCAACCTGTTGTGGTCGACAACGGCATTTACACACAAACGAAAATGTTCCTTGAAAACTGATAATTTTCCAAAGTACCCAATAATAGTTTGCCCAGATTCCAAGAGAAGTACAGTGTCATACTTGATTGAAACTCAATTTTATTAACACAAGGTTGATAGATATATGCTCAATGTATAGTTATTTGGCTGTGTAATCTCAATAAGATCCCCTAGCTTATACCTCTATTGTTAGCATTTCGAATAAAATATCATTTATGATAAATAAAAAGTATTATTGTTATCAATACATTATCTCAACATCCGTAGTTCCATTCCAAAAACATTTGGCAGCAGCTTGGTTGTTCCTGAAGTGAGATTCATTCTGCATTGATGGTATTTCTTATAAATTATCTGAATTGATAGTATTACGTATAAATTAGCCTACTAGGCCTACATAATTCTTCCCATTCAAGCAATAATGCTTAAAGTTTATAGTGAGTCTCACTATTATATGCTGCCTTATGAAACGTACATTAATTGACGGCTACTTGAGTGAACGTTGAACAATATACAATAATTCTATAATGATTGTAAATTTATATAAATGCGATATGATTTTAATAAATATAAAAAATAATGATCGATTTAAAATAAAATTATATTGATTCTGTGTTGACAAAATAAGGTATAATGTTTATTTGGAGTGATCAACTTGAAACTTTGAACTTCGATTACCTTAACTGACATTTTGTTGAAATGTGGTGAAGATTATGGAGATAAACAAAACAGAGCTGAAGGAGAAAATGTAAATTTTGTTGAAAAGAGTTTTTGTTGGCTAATATTGTTGTTGAATTTGTATTTATAATAAATATTTATAACAGAAATGTCAACGGTTCAGTTCAATTTTGTGACCATTTTCAATCTTGAGATTATTCTATAAGTCTATTATAGTTTGTGTAAGATAAGTTGAAACTTGGCCATCCATCCCAAGAAATTACAGGGTTGCCAAATCGTGTAAAATTTCAACTTTCTCAAATTTCCAATTCAACGTCAGAATTGAATGTAGAATATCATCCCCGATATCCTTAGTGATGTGTTTCTTTTCTGGCTCAAAATTTTGCAAAATTACTCAAAAATTTCCAATCTGTAGAGATTTGAGTGTAATATTTTTGTTTTTAATCAGTTTTTAAATATCAAAATTCAAAATTCCTAGTTTCCTCATTAGTTTTGAAGTGGAAATTGGACTTTTTGAAGTGAAAGTGAAATCTTAACCTTATTCTTTTTTGAAACTTTTATTTGAAAAATTTTGGGAGAAGACAGTTTTGGACTATGCCTGTTGTCTTCTCCCAATCATATTACATTTATTATAATTATGATCTGTAATGCCAGTGGAATAAATAAATAAATAAATCCTAGTAGTGCTAGAAAAGTTTCAGGATTGAAGGATCAAAAGGAAATTTAACTTTCATGATAAAATTGAAAACATCGCGAAAATTTGTTTTTCTTTTGAATATCTCTCAGAATCATGTGGCGTCGTAATGCGTAATAATTTTATATCAAATTAACGGGGAGAATGTCTCCTTTCTATTGGTGTCTCGATACTTTTCATACGACCCATAGTTATTTTTTAATTCATGATTATAGTCGTCAATGTCGAGACATTTCAAGCAGAAAACATGAAATTTTTGACATGCTGGAAACTTTTTTGTTTCAAAAGATAAGTGGCTGGTGAAAGCAAGAAAGTTTCTTAGAAATAATTGAAATTATTTTTTCAAATGTCAAAAGTAGTCGGAGAAGAAGAAGAAGAAGAAGAAGAAGAGAAGAAGAAGAAGAAGAAGAAGAAGAAGAAGAAGAAGAAGAAGAAGAAGAAGAAAAGAAGAAGAAGAAGAAAAGAAGAAGAAGAAGAAGAAGAAGAAGAAGAAGAGAAGAAGAAGAAGAAAAGAAGAAGAAGAAAAGAAGAAGAAGAAGAAGAAGAAGAAGAAGAAAGAAGAAGAAGAAGAAGAAGAAGAGAAGAAGAAGAAGAAGAGAAAAGAAGAAGAGAAGAAGAAGAAGAAGAAGAAGAAGAAGAAGAAGAAGAGAAGAAGAAGAAGAAGAAGAAGAAGGTACTCATTCAATCAGGTACTTAGTTTCGGATGCAAAAAAGCCGGGCTATTTTCAATTCTGATTAATTCCAGTAGATCCATCTTTATGAAATGGGTTTCTCCGATTTGGTTCACGTAAAATTAATCAGGATTTAAATTCAACCGGCTTTTGTGCAACCGGGTCTTTTGAGGGAAGTTTTTGCATTCCTCTGGGAGTTGATCTCAATCTACTGTAATTAGATAGAACATTTCTGTATAAACTACTATGAATGTTATTAGAATTTCTTCTTTCGTAATAAAGTTTTTATGTTGTACTCCAGAGCGAAGCTCGGTCCCCGATATTAATTATCATCCAATGAAAAAGCCAACCAATGGATTCAACTGAGCAGCGGGAGAATAGCACTCATGATACTTGTCAGATATATTCATAAACTACTACTGTTCGCCGGTATCTGGACCTGATAGTTCAGAGCGCCTACCAAATAAGGCAAATAGGCTACCCACACAACATTCGTGTACAAAAGGTACACGCATTCTAAAAACATGCAGGGGTAACCCAAACGATTTCACAACTACTCCAAAGTTGGATATACATTTACATAATACATAATACATATACATATACATGATAATACATTTTATATTCTTGTAATCATCTTTTAATACCTTTTGATACATTCATATACTACTTTTGTTCATGATTGACCAAAATCACTCTCTTTTTTTCAACTAGTGAATAAAGTAGAATATTCATCCATAGACTCCTCAAATAAAAAATTGAGATATTTGACTAAGGTCTAAGATTCAAATCGACGGTTTTGCATTTCTGATTGGGTTTCCATGTATGTATGTTCGTTTTTTCCGCATTTACTATGAAATGCGGCAATAGATTTTCATGAAGTTTGACAGGTATTTTCCTTCTTGAATGGCATGTTGACACAGCCTATATATTATAAATTTTGCAATTCAAGGATAAAGGATAATAATTCGATATGAAGGTGCTATGAAGAAGATGAAGGAGGAGGTGGTGGATGATAAGTTGGAGGGGGAAGAGAAGAAGAAGAAAAAGAAGAAGAATTAGAATTGGAAGTAGAAGGAAGAGTAGTGGAAAAGCGTCAAGGAAATGAGGAAGAGGAAGTGGTTGGGTAGCAGATGGTGAAAAAGGAGAAGGATGGTTGGTGGGGAAGATAAGGAGGAGGAGGTTCAGGAGGGAGAGAGGATGGATGAGAAGGAGAAGAAGGAGCAGATCAGTGTTTTAGTGGATGACACAATGAAGAGAGAGAGGGAGTGAGAGAGTGTCAGGGGGGGAGAGAGAGAGAGAGATTTTCTTCATTCTTTGAGTTACTAGGCTTGTCGCCTATGGTTACATGGTCACATATTATATTTTCATTTTTATAATTTTCAGAAAGAGAGTGAGAGAGGGAATGAATGAATCAATTTATTTTTCAGATATGATTAAAGCTGAAGAACTTTTTTCTTACTCATATCCACAGTACAAGATGCTAGTTTACAAAGCTAGAGCAGAAAATTATAAAAGAGCTTATGACTATAATACATCTTCATGGAAAGAGAGACAGTATATTAAGAGAGAGAGAATTTATGTAAAAAAATTATAACTGACTTGGATTCACTCTAAGCTGTCACCATTTGTTGAATAAGAAGAATTGATGCTATTCATAAGGAATGCTAACAGCCAGGGTGGACTCACATGTGATACAGTATCCCACAGTTTGTATCAATGATTTGCAACGCGTTGCACTGCACCATCTAGCGAGCAAACTTGCAACCACTTTAAGCTTTTTTGTTCCTGATTTCTCGGTGCCTACCTTTTATTTTGGGTATTTTACTTTATTTTGGACAACTTTGTTTCAAAAGTGACAACGGATAGGATTTTGTGAGATGTGAACAACTATTTGAATAAGTTTTTATAAAGGTTTTACTGATAATCTTGTGATAAATTGTAGTTGTATTTGCCAGCTCTCGCCAGAGAAAGGTGGTAATAGCTGAAGACCCCTATACATGATCTGACAGACTGATAGCAAAACAATGAACCACTGAAGATAACTTATACGAATTATCTCTGGTGACTAAATATCATAGTTGATTTTTCAGCCACAATATCTAGTCCCCAGTGAAATAAGAATTTGTATAACTTCTCCTTACCAGTTCGTTGTTTTGCTTAAAAATAAATCAATTTAAGTGCTGGTTGCACAAATCCGGTTAAATTTTAACCGTGATTGAATTCACAGAACCAATCAGAGAAGCCATCTTTTCTGATTGGTTTTTGTTAAATTGATCACTGTTAAAATTTAACCCACTTTTGTCCAATCGGGCCTTTGTTATCAGTTATATGTGGGTGAATAAAATGATATCACTCCAGATTTTTTGGAGAATCATAGTCTTGTCTTGACAGATATGGACAATGGTTTATCAAGAGATAATAGATAAAACAAATTTTACAATCAGATATTCATTCCTGTGTAACCTCTTCACCAATTCTCTCATATTCCTGAAGAAGTCAATAAAGGCTTCTTGGTTTATACACTGACCATTTCTATCAAGTGGAGAAACTGTAAAATATTTTTCATTTGAGGTGAAATAAAAACGTGTTGTCAGTTTCAAATAATTTATTTGAGCCAAACCCAAGTTTCAATGCATTGAGATATCATATCCAGATGTATCTGCAATACACGTTAGTGCATTGAAACTTAAGTTTGGCTCAAATTAAATATTTGGAACTGACAATATTCTTTCTATTCCACCTTCATATGGAGAAATTCCACAAAATCTCTGTTCATAGTGTAAATCTTGTTAATTTGTTTTTTCTAATACAGTAGAGTATTGGTATGGGTATCAATGAAACAGTCCTCAGACAAAAAATTGGGTTATTAGACTAAGGTCTAAGATTCAATTCCACGGTTTTGCATCTCTCTTTGCGATTCCATGTATGAGTGTTTGTTATTTCCGCATTTACTGTAAAACGTGGCAATAGATTTTCATTATGATTGACAGGTATTTTCCATATAAAATGGGGTGTCGACAATAAGTATAGCTTATACTATAACATTTTCCGAATTTTTCAATTTAAGGATAAAGGATAATAATTCGATATGAAGTTGATATGGGGAAGATGAAGAAGGAGGTTGGGGAGGAGGAGGAGGGGGAGGAGGAAGGGGAGGAGGTGATGGAGGGGGCAGTGGAGGATGAGTTGGAGGAGGAGAGAAAAGAGCAGTGGAAAAAGCGGCAAGGAAATAAGGCAGAGGAAAAGGTTGGGTAGGGAGAACTGTGAAGGAGAAGGGTGGTGAATGTAGAAGGGTGGTGGGTAGTTGATGGGAAGAAGGGTGGTCGGTTATGAATGGAAGGGAGAGGTGGAGGAGAATGATGAGAACGAGGAGGAGAAGTGGTATGTATGTGTGGAAGAGACGAGAAGGAGGTGGTGATTCATGAGGGAGAGGTGAATGATGAGATGGTGGAGAAGTAGGAGCTGTTCACTATTTGAGTGGATGACACAAATGAAAGAGAGATGGAGATAGATATATTTTATTCTTCTATCACGCCTGTTGCCTATGGTTTGATGTTTACAAATATATTTTTAATTTTATAATTTTTAGAGAGAGATGGAGAGAATGAATGAATCAATTTATTTTTCAGATATGATTAAAGCTGAAGAGCTTTTATCTCACTCATATCCACAGTACAAGATGCTAGTTTTCAAAGCTAGAGCAGAAAATTGTAAAAGAGCTTATGACTATAATACATCTTCTTAATAAAGAGAGAGAGTTTATTAAGAGAGAAAGAATTGATGTAAACAAATTATAATTGAGTTGTTCTCACTCAAAGCTGTCACCATTAGTTGAATAAGAAGAATATTGATGCTATTCATAAGGAATGCTGACAGCCAGGGTGGACTCACATGTGATACAGTATCCCACAGTTTGTATCAATGATTTGCAACGCGTTGCACTGCACCATCTAGCGAGCAAACTTGCAACCACTTTAAGCTTTTTTGTT